>NW_028170121.1:15000-26488 GCF_963971535.1 Notolepis coatsorum
TACATACTTACTTACATACATACATACATACATACATACATACATACATACATACTTACATACATACATACATACATACATACTTACATACATACATACATACATACATACATACTTACATACTTACATACATACTTACATACATACATACATACATACATACTTACTTACATACATACATACATACATACATACATACATACTTACATACATACATACATACATACATACATACATACATACATACATACATACATACATACATACATACATACATACATACATACTTACATACATACATACATACATACATACATACATACATACTTACATACATACTTACTTACATACTTACATACATACATACATACATACATACTTACTTACATACATACATACATACATACTTACTTACATACATACATACCAGCGTTTCCGTTAGCCGGTAATTACCGGTATTTGACCGGCTAAATATGTTGAAGTCCGAATATTTAAATCTCTCCGGTCTTAATGTCCGGTGAAAATAATTCCTCTAAGCACAATTTTATTATTTGAATTGTATTAAAATCGGCTAAAATTAAATAGCCTATGCGATGAACGAAACAATAATTCCATTTTCAGTTTAATTGTTGCTTCACTCTGATAGGATGGCGCCGCTCAGATGTGAAACTTATTTTTCTTTTTTTTTGAGCCTGCACGCTCTGGCCACCATAACGACAAACAGGTATACGAGGAAGAGAGAGAGATGGCGAAACAAGCTAAGCTTAGTAAATATTTCATGAAACCAAGCACAAGCAGGTCTAATAATGACAACGAAGATGAGTCTTCTGAACTTGAAGTCACAGAGACCGCTGACGCTGATGCCGTGGTGGCTCCCGCGGAAAAGAAACAAAAATGTCGAGCGTACTTTTACTATTAATTTATTGATTGAACCACAAAGAGCATCCCCAGTCTGCTGCTACCGTTGCGAGCCTCGCCTGTTCCAATGGGGATCTATTAAAGTCGAACCAGCAACTAAAGTCGCTGTTCTCGCAGCCGTCGCAGGTACAAAACGGATAGGCACAACGAGAGACGGGGTGAGTGAGTGTTGACATTTTTAATCATATGCAACTGTTGGTTGACTGCCGTGTCACATAGTAATGCATATTATTGATTATAACTAAATGTAGGCTATAACCTATAATGAAATTAACAAATGCGTTACACGCATGTGGCTCGTCCTCTCTGCATGTGGCGACGAGCTAGCAAACGAGGCAATGTGATGATCAACTACAGTTTGCTGTGTGTGAAGTTGAACATTATGATATGTGTGACGTGTCTGATACAACGAGGTGAAGCGATGTCTACTCGAGATTCATTTGGGGGTGCGTGTGACAGAGCTGCTGCAGCGCAAGCCTGCGGGGCGGGAGCTTGATGCTGGTAGCGTATCGCACTAACTTGAGAGGCGAGAGATAGTAATTTGATTCTGCAAATCAATTTCTCATTCTTCGCTTGATGTAATTAATACACATGTCCAATTATAACGGAATTCGTTAGCTCATAAAAATGTGATTATAATAGACTGCTGTTTAAAACTCTGACCGGAATATCTCGAATATGTCCGGTGATAGAAATCTTTCAGGACACCCAGACCGGCACGAATATGTTCTAACGGAAACGCTGATACATACATACATACATACATACATACATACATACATACATACATACATACATACATACATACATACATACTTACATACATACATACATACATACATACATACATACATACATACATACATACATACATACATACATACATACATACATACATACATACATACATACATACTTACATACATACATATATACATACATACATACTGTACATACATACTTACATACATACATACATACATACATACATACTTACATACATACATATATACATACATACTGTACATACATACTTACATACATACATGCATACATACATACATACATACATACATACTTACATACATACATACTTACATACTTACTTACATACATACATACATACATACATACATACATACATACATACATACATACATACATACATACATACATACTTACATACATATATACATATATACATACATGCATACTGTACATACATACATACATACATACATACATACATACATACATACATACATACATACTTACATACATACATATATACATACATACTGTACATACATACTTACATACATACATGCATACATACATACATACATACATACATACATACATACATACATACTTACATACATACATACTTACATACTTACTTACATACATACATACATACATACATACATACTTACATACATACATACATACATACATACATACATATATACATACTGTACATACATACATACATACATATATACATACATACTGTACATACATGCATACCTACTTACTTACCTACTTACTTACTTACTTAATACTTACAAACAAAATATTTTTCGGATCTACTGTAATTTCCTGGTTTCCTTCTCAGGGGTATGATGCCGACACTACTGTCATCCAGGAGGCACAGACACTCGCCAAACAAGTAAGATTCAACTAACCCTAACCCTGAATCATCTCATATAAAACACTTTGAACTGCACCAGAAAGAAAGGTTAGGTTCTCCTGAATCATCTGATATAAAACACTTTGAACTGCACCAGAAAGAAAGGTTAGGTTCTCCTGAATCATCTCATATAAAACACTTTGAACTGCACCAGAAAGAAAGGTTAGGTTCTCCTGAATCATCTCATATAAAACACTTTGAACTGCACCAGAAAGAAAGGTTAGGTTCTCCTGAATCATCTGATATAAAACACTTTGAACTGCACCAGAAAGAAAGGTTAGGTTCTCCTGAATCATCTCATATAAAACACTTTGAACTGCACCAGAAAGAAAGGTTAGGTTCTCCTGAATCATCTCATATAAAACACTTTGAACTGCACCAGAAAGAAAGGTTAGGTTCTCCTGAATCATCTCATATAAAACACTTTGAACTGCACCAGAAAGAAAGGTTAGGTTCTCCTGAATCATCTCATATAAAACACTTTGAACTGCACCAGAAAGAAAGGTTAGGTTCTCCTGAATCATCTCATATAAAACACTTTGAACTGCACCAGAAAGAAAGGTTAGGTTCTCCTGAATCATCTGATATAAAACACTTTGAACTGCACCAGAAAGAAAGGTTAGGTTCTCCTGAATCATCTGATATAAAACACTTTGAACTGCACCAGAAAGAAAGGTTAGGTTCTCCTGAATCATCTCATATAAAACACTTTGAACTGCACCAGAAAGAAAGGTTAGGTTCTCCTGAATCATCTGATATAAAACACTTTGAACTGCACCAGAAAGAAAGGTTAGGTTCTCCTGAATCATCTCATATAAAACACTTTGAACTGCACCAGAAAGAAAGGTTAGGTTCTCCTGAATCATCTCATATAAAACACTTTGAACTGCACCAGAAAGAAAGGTTAGGTTCTCCTGAATCATCTCATATAAAACACTTTGAACTGCACCAGAAAGAAAGGTTAGGTTCTCCTGAATCATATGATATAAAACACTTTGAACTGCACCAGAAAGAAAGGTTAGGTTCTCCTGAATCATCTCATATAAAACACTTTGAACTGCACCAGAAAGAAAGGTTAGGTTCTCCTGAATCATCTCATATAAAACACTTTGAACTGCACCAGAAAGAAAGGTTAGGTTCTCCTGAATCATCTCATATAAAACACTTTGAACTGCACCAGAAAGAAAGGTTAGGTTCTCCTGAATCATCTCATATAAAACACTTTGAACTGCACCAGAAAGAAAGGTTAGGTTCTCCTGAATCATCTCATATAAAACACTTTGAACTGCACCAGAAAGAAAGGTTAGGTTCTCCTGAATCATATGATATAAAACACTTTGAACTGCACCAGAAAGAAAGGTTAGGTTCTCCTGAATCATATGATATAAAACACTTTGAACTGCACCAGAAAGAAAGGTTAGGTTCTCCTGAATCATATGATATAAAACACTTTGAACTGCACCAGAAAGGTTAGGTTCTCCTGAATCATCTGATATAAAACACTTTGAACTGCACCAGAAAGAAAGGTTAGGTTCTCCTGAATCATCTGATATAAAACACTTTGAACTGCACCAGAAAGAAAGGTTAGGTTCTCCTGAATCATCTCATATAAAACACTTTGAACTGCACCAGAAAGAAAGGTTAGGTTCTCCTGAATCATCTGATATAAAACACTTTGAACTGCACCAGAAAGAAAGGTTAGGTTCTCCTGAATCATCTCATATAAAACACTTTGAACTGCACCAGAAAGAAAGGTTAGGTTCTCCTGAATCATCTCATATAAAACACTTTGAACTGCACCAGAAAGAAAGGTTAGGTTCTCCTGAATCATCTCATATAAAACACTTTGAACTGCACCAGAAAGAAAGGTTAGGTTCTCCTGAATCATCTCATATAAAACACTTTGAACTGCACCAGAAAGAAAGGTTAGGTTCTCCTGAATCATCTCATATAAAACACTTTGAACTGCACCAGAAAGAAAGGTTAGGTTCTCCTGAATCATCTCATATAAAACACTTTGAACTGCACCAGAAAGAAAGGTTAGGTTCTCCTGAATCATCTCATATAAAACACTTTGAACTGCACCAGAAAGAAAGGTTAGGTTCTCCTGAATCATCTGATATAAAACACTTTGAACTGCACCAGAAAGAAAGGTTAGGTTCTCCTGAATCATCTCATATAAAACACTTTGAACTGCACCAGAAAGAAAGGTTAGGTTCTCCTGAATCATCTGATATAAAACACTTTGAACTGCACCAGAAAGAAAGGTTAGGTTCTCCTGAATCATATGATATAAAACACTTTGAACTGCACCAGAAAGAAAGGTTAGGTTCTCCTGAATCATCTGATATAAAACACTTTGAACTGCACCAGAAAGAAAGGTTAGGTTCTCCTGAATCATCTCATATAAAACACTTGATGCCGACTGCAAGAAAGAGCTCAGAAGTAGCAATAATTACAAAAAGTATGTCTTATATGGTCAAGGTACCGCGGGTGTTGGAGGGGTAAGCCCGGTATCTGCCTGATCATCCGTAATAGTGGCATTATACCGAATCCATTGGTCATGTTCTGTCTCGTCTTAGCATGGGACCCAGTTGGTTCTGACCTCTGACCCGATGGAGGAGGCCCGTGGCAGCGATGTCCTGGTGACTGACACCTGGGTCAGCATGGGGCAGGAGGAGGAGAAGAAGAGGAGGTTGAAGGACTTCCATGGATACCAGATCACCATGCAGGTAATAAAGACTTCCTGCTGAGACTAAAGTAACTCCTGACTTCTTGCTCTGAGACTAAAGTAACTCCTGACTTCCTGCTCTGAGACTAAAGTAACTCCTGACTTCCTGCTGAGACTAAAGTAACTCCTGACTTCCTGCTGAGACTAAAGTAACTCCTGACTTCCTGCTGAGACTAAAGTAACTCCTGACTTCCTGCTCTGAGACTAAAGTAACTCCTGACTTCCTGCTCTGAGACTAAAGTAACTCCTGACTTCCTGCTGAGACTAAAGTAACTCCTGACTTCCTGCTCTGAGACTAAAGTAACTCCTGACTTCCTGCTGAGACTAAAGTAACTCCTGACTTCCTGCTGAGACTAAAGTAACTCCCGACTTCCTGCTCTGAGACTAAAGTAACTCCTGACTTCCTGCTGAGACTAAAGTAACTCCTGACTTCCTGCTGAGACTAAAGTAACTCCTGACTTCCTGCTCTGAGACTAAAGTAACTCCTGACTTCCTGCTGAGACTAAAGTAACTACTGACTTCCTGCTGAGACTAAAGTAACTCCTGACTTCCTGCTCTGAGACTAAAGTAACTCCTGACTTCCTGCTCTGAGACTAAAGTAACTCCTGACTTCCTGCTCTGAGACTAAAGTAACTCCTGACTTCCTGCTCTGAGACTAAAGTAACTCCTGACTTCCTGCTGAGACTAAAGTAACTCCTGACTTCCTGCTGAGACTAAAGTAACTCCTGACTTCCTGCTGAGACTAAAGTAACTCCTGACTTCCTGCTCTGAGACTAAAGTAACTCCTGACTTCCTGCTCTGAGACTAAAGTAACTCCTGACTTCCTGCTCTGAGACTAAAGTAACTCCTGACTTCCTGCTGAGACTAAAGTAACTCCTGACTTCCTGCTGAGACTAAAGTAACTCCTGACTTCCTGCTCTGAGACTAAAGTAACTCCTGACTTCCTGCTCTGAGACTAAAGTAACTCCTGACTTCCTGCTCTGAGACTAAAGTAACTCCTGACTTCCTGCTGAGACTAAAGTAACTCCTGACTTCCTGCTGAGACTAAAGTAACTCCTGACTTCCTGCTCTGAGACTAAAGTAACTCCTGACTTCCTGCTCTGAGACTAAAGTAACTCCTGACTTCCTGCTCTGAGACTAAAGTAACTCCTGACTTCCTGCTGAGACTAAAGTAACTCCTGACTTCCTGCTGAGACTAAAGTAACTCCTGACTTCCTGCTCTGAGACTAAAGTAACTCCTGACTTCCTGCTGAGACTAAAGTAACTCCTGACTTCCTGCTGAGACTAAAGTAACTCCTGACTTCCTGCTCTGAGACTAAAGTAACTCCTGACTTCCTGCTCTGAGACTAAAGTAACTCCTGACTTCCTGCTCTGAGACTAAAGTAACTCCTGACTTCCTGCTCTGAGACTAAAGTAACTCCTGACTTCCTGCTGAGACTAAAGTAACTCCTGACGTCCTGCTCTGAGACTAAAGTAACTCCTGACTTCCTGCTGAGACTAAAGTAACTCCTGACTTCCTGCTGAGACTAAAGTAACTCCTGACTTCCTGCTCTGAGACTAAAGTAACTCCTGACTTCCTGCTGAGACTAAAGTAACTCCTGACTTCCTGCTGAGATAAAGTAACTCCTGACTTCCTGCTGAGACTAAAGTAACTCCTGACTTCCTGCTCTGAGACTAAAGTAACTCCTGACTTCCTGCTCTGAGACTAAAGTAACTCCTGACTTCCTGCTCTGAGACTAAAGTAACTCCTGACTTCCTGCTCTGAGACTAAAGTAACTCCTGACTTCCTGCTCTGAGACTAAAGTAACTCCTGACTTCCTGCTCTGAGACTAAAGTAACTCCTGACTTCCTGCTCTGAGACTAAAGTAACTCCTGACTTCCTGCTCTGAGACTAAAGTAACTCCTGACTTCCTGCTGAGACTAAAGTAACTCCTGACTTCCTGCTCTGAGACTAAAGTAACTCCTGACTTCCTGCTCTGAGACTAAAGTAACTCCTGACTTCCTGCTGAGACTAAAGTAACTCCTGACTTCCTGCTCTGAGACTAAAGTAACTCCTGACTTCCTGCTGAGACTAAAGTAACTCCTGACTTCCTGCTGAGACTAAAGTAACTCCTGACTTCCTGCTGAGACTAAAGTAACTCCTGACTTCCTGCTGAGACTAAAGTAACTCCTGACTTCCTGCTGAGACTAAAGTAACTCCTGACTTCCTGCTCTGAGACTAAAGTAACTCCTGACTTCTGCTCTGAGACTAAAGTAACTCCTGACTTCCTGCTGAGACTAAAGTAACTCCTGACTTCCTGCTCTGAGACTAAAGTAACTCCTGACTTCCTGCTGAGACTAAAGTAACTCCTGACTTCCTGCTGAGACTAAAGTAACTCCTGACTTCCTGCTCTGAGACTAAAGTAACTCCTGACTTCCTGCTCTGAGACTAAAGTAACTCCTGACTTCCTGCTCTGAGACTAAAGTAACTCCTGACTTCCTGCTCTGAGACTAAAGTAACTCCTGACTTCCTGCTCTGAGACTAAAGTAACTCCTGACTTCCTGCTCTGAGACTAAAGTAACTCCTGACTTTTTCTCCTGAGACTAAAGTAACTCCTGACTTCCTGCTGAGACTAAAGTAACTCCTGACTTCCTGCTGAGACTAAAGTAACTCCTGACTTCCTGCTCTGAGACTAAAGTAACTCCTGACTTCCTGCTGAGACTAAAGTAACTCCTGACTTCCTGCTCTGAGACTAAAGTAACTCCTGACTTCCTGCTGAGACTAAAGTAACTCCTGACTTCCTGCTGAGACTAAAGTAACTCCTGACTTCCTGCTCTGAGACTAAAGTAACTCCTGACTTCCTGCTGAGACTAAAGTAACTCCTGACTTCCTGCTCTGAGACTAAAGTAACTCCTGACTTCCTGCTGAGACTAAAGTAACTCCTGACTTCCTGCTCTGAGACTAAAGTAACTCCTGACTTCCTGCTGAGACTAAAGTAACTCCTGACTTCCTGCTGAGACTAAAGTAACTCCTGACTTCCTGCTCTGAGACTAAAGTAACTCCTGACTTCCTGCTCTGAGACTAAAGTAACTCCTGACTTCCTGCTCTGAGACTAAAGTAACTCCTGACTTCCTGCTCTGAGACTAAAGTAACTCCTGACTTCCTGCTGAGACTAAAGTAACTCCTGACTTCCTGCTCTGAGACTAAAGTAACTCCTGACTTCCTGCTGAGACTAAAGTAACTCCTGACTTCCTGCTCTGAGACTAAAGTAACTCCTGACTTCCTGCTCTGAGACTAAAGTAACTCCTGACTTCCTGCTCTGAGACTAAAGTAACTCCTGACTTCCTGCTCTGAGACTAAAGTAACTCCTGACTTCCTGCTCTGAGACTAAAGTAACTCCTGACTTCCTGCTGAGACTAAAGTAACTCCTGACTTCCTGCTCTGAGACTAAAGTAACTCCTGACTTCCTGCTCTGAGACTAAAGTAACTCCTGACTTCCTGCTCTGAGACTAAAGTAACTCCTGACTTCCTGCTCTGAGACTAAAGTAACTCCTGACTTCCTGCTGAGACTAAAGTAACTCCTGACTTCCTGCTCTGAGACTAAAGTAACTCCTGACTTCCTGCTCTGAGACTAAAGTAACTCCTGACTTCCTGCTCTGAGACTAAAGTAACTCCTGACTTCCTGCTCTGAGACTAAAGTAACTCCTGACTTCCTGCTGAGACTAAAGTAACTCCTGACTTCCTGCTGAGACTAAAGTAACTCCTGACTTCCTGCTCTGAGACTAAAGTAACTCCTGACTTCCTGCTCTGAGACTAAAGTAACTCCTGACTTCCTGCTCTGAGACTAAAGTAACTCCTGACTTCCTGCTTGAGACTAAAGTAACTCCTGACTTCCTGCTCTGAGACTAAAGTAACTCCTGACTTCCTGCTCTGAGACTAAAGTAACTCCTGACTTCCTGCTCTGAGACTAAAGTAACTCCTGACTTCCTGCTCTGAGACTAAAGTAACTCCTGACTTCCTGCTCTGAGACTAAAGTAACTCCTGACTTCCTGCTGAGACTAAAGTAACTCCTGACTTCCTGCTCTGAGACTAAAGTAACTCCTGACTTCCTGCTCTGAGACTAAAGTAACTCCTGACTTCCTGCTCTGAGACTAAAGTAACTCCTGACTTCCTGCTCTGAGACTAAAGTAACTCCTGACTTCCTGCTCTGAGACTAAAGTAACTCCTGACTTCCTGCTCTGAGACTAAAGTAACTCCTGACTTCCTGCTGAGACTAAAGTAACTCCTGACTTCCTGCTCTGAGACTAAAGTAACTCCTGACTTCCTGCTCTGAGACTAAAGTAACTCCTGACTTCCTGCTTGAGACTAAAGTAACTCCTGACTTCCTGCTCTGAGACTAAAGTAACTCCTGACTTCCTGCTGAGACTAAAGTAACTCCTGACTTCCTGCTCTGAGACTAAAGTAACTCCTGACTTCCTGCTCTGAGACTAAAGTAACTCCTGACTTCCTGCTGAGACTAAAGTAACTCCTGACTTCCTGCTCTGAGACTAAAGTAACTCCTGACTTCCTGCTCTGAGACTAAAGTAACTCCTGACTTCCTGCTGAGACTAAAGTAACTCCTGACTTCCTGCTCTGAGACTAAAGTAACTCCTGACTTCCTGCTCTGAGACTAAAGTAACTCCTGACTTCCTGCTCTGAGACTAAAGTAACTCCTGACTTCCTGCTCTGAGACTAAAGTAACTCCTGACTTCCTGCTGAGACTAAAGTAACTCCTGACTTCCTGCTGAGACTAAAGTAACTCCTGACTTCCTGCTCTGAGACTAAAGTAACTCCTGACTTCCTGCTGAGACTAAAGTAACTCCTGACTTCCTGCTGAGACTAAAGTAACTCCTGACTTCCTGCTGAGACTAAAGTAACTCCTGACTTCCTGCTGAGACTAAAGTAACTCCTGACTTCCTGCTCTGAGACTAAAGTAACTCCTGACTTCCTGCTGAGACTAAAGTAACTCCTGACTTCCTGCTCTGAGACTAAAGTAACTCCTGACTTCCTGCTGAGACTAAAGTAACTCCTGACTTCCTGCTGAGACTAAAGTAACTCCTGACTTCCTGCTCTGAGACTAAAGTAACTCCTGACTTCCTGCTGAGACTAAAGTAACTCCTGACTTCCTGCTGAGACTAAAGTAACTCCTGACTTCCTGCTCTGAGACTAAAGTAACTCCTGACTTCCTGCTCTGAGACTAAAGTAACTCCTGACTTCCTGCTCTGAGACTAAAGTAACTCCTGACTTCCTGCTCTGAGACTAAAGTAACTCCTGACTTCCTGCTGAGACTAAAGTAACTCCTGACTTCCTGCTGAGACTAAAGTAACTCCTGACTTCCTGCTCTGAGACTAAAGTAACTCCTGACTTCCTGCTGAGACTAAAGTAACTCCTGACTTCCTGCTGAGACTAAAGTAACTCCTGACTTCCTGCTGAGACTAAAGTAACTCCTGACTTCCTGCTGAGACTAAAGTAACTCCTGACTTCCTGCTCTGAGACTAAAGTAACTCCTGACTTCCTGCTCTGAGACTAAAGTAACTCCTGACTTCCTGCTCTGAGACTAAAGTAACTCCTGACTTCCTGCTCTGAGACTAAAGTAACTCCTGACTTCCTGCTCTGAGACTAAAGTAACTCCTGACTTCCTGCTGAGACTAAAGTAACTCCTGACTTCCTGCTCTGAGACTAAAGTAACTCCTGACTTCCTGCTGAGACTAAAGTAACTCCTGACTTCCTGCTCTGAGACTAAAGTAACTCCTGACTTCCTGCTGAGACTAAAGTAACTCCTGACTTCCTGCTGAGACTAAAGTAACTCCTGACTTCCTGCTGAGACTAAAGTAACTCCTGACTTCCTGCTGAGACTAAGTAACTCCTGACTTCCTGCTCTGAGACTAAAGTAACTCCTGACTTCCTGCTCTGAGACTAAAGTAACTCCTGACTTCCTGCTCTGAGACTAAAGTAACTCCTGACTTCCTGCTGAGACTAAGTAACTCCTGACTTCCTGCTCTGAGACTAAAGTAACTCCTGACTTCCTGCTGAGACTAAAGTAACTCCTGACTTCCTGCTGAGACTAAAGTAACTCCTGACTTCCTGCTCTGAGAAATGGTATCCTACTCGGGAACGGGTCCACCCG
>NW_028170120.1:0-10604 GCF_963971535.1 Notolepis coatsorum
GGAATGGTAGAAATATATACATATAGGCAATATAATCAACTCTGGATATAAAAATAAATGGTGTAAACAATATAATCAACTGAATATAAAAATATGAGAAAAATAAACAGTGTAAACAAGGTGCAGATGGAGTCTGTGTGCCCTATTGGTTATGTTATACGTTAAAGTAAATGTAGGCCATAAAGAATTAGAATCTGAATGTATACTATGAGTAAGAGTAAAAGTAAACCGTAAACACAAGGTGCCCTAACTGGCCTGATACACGTCATACGTTGTAGTCCGTGCAGGTCTTGGTGGTTAAGAGTCAGACACACGTAGTGGTCCGGCACGCCTAGTGGTTCTGGAAGGTAACGGTCTCTAAACGGTGATTCTCCAACTCGCTCACTAGGTACAAAGATGACTCGGACGCCCCGGTGGAGGAAGGTGGGAAACCCAAGGTTCTGTACGGTGTGGAGTTCACCTTCGACGCCGACGCCCGCGTGGCCTTCACCCTGTACTGCCAGGCCTTCGAGGAGTTCTCCAACGGGATGGCCGTGTGAGTACCTGACCCACAAACCTCTCTCTCTTCAGTACCTGACCAATGATGAACGTTTATTCCGTCTGTTGCAGTTTTCTATTTCCTATTCCACCGCTTGGTGCCATGTACACACAATCTCAAGCACACGTTCATGTGGATAAATCCCACACTTTGCTTAGAAATGATCATACGCACGCTTTACGCACATCTGTGCGTATGCAGAGTTGATAAATGAGGGCCCAGGGGTCCAGTGTCTTTACGCACTGTGCTCATTGTGTGGTCATCATGTTGTGGTGTTTAGGTACAACCCCAGGGGTCCAGTGTCTTTACGCACTGTGCTCATTGTGTGGTCATCATGTTGTGGTGTTTAGGTACAACCCCAAAGGTCCAGTGTCTCTACGCACTGTGCTCATTGTGTGGTCATCATGGTGTGGTGTTTAGGTACAACCCCAAAGGTCCAGTGTCTTTACGCACTGTGCTCATTGTGTGGTCATCATGTTGTGGTGTTTAGGTACAACCCCAAAGGTCCAGTGTCTTCACGCACTGTGCTCACTGTGTGGTCATCATGTTGTGGTGTTCAGGTACAACCCCAAAGGTCCAGTGTCTTTACGCACTGTGCTCATTGTGTGGTCATCATGTTGTGGTGTTTAGGTACAACCCCAAAGGTCCAGTGTCTTTACGCACTGTGCTCATTGTGTGGTCATGGTGTGGTGTTTAGGTACAACCCCAAAGGTCCAGTGTCTTTACGCACTGTGCTCATTGTGTGGTCATCATGGTGTGGTGTTTAGGTACAACCCCAAAGGTCCAGTGTCTCTACGCACTGTGCTCATTGTGTGGTCATCATGTTGTGGTGTTTAGGTACAACCCCAAAGGTCCAGTGTCTTTACGCACTGTGCTCATTGTGTGGTCATCATGGTGTGGTGTTTAGGTACAACCCCAAAGGTCCAGTGTCTTTACGCACTGTGCTCATTGTGTGGTCGTGTTGTGGTGTTTAGGTACAACCCCAAAGGTCCAGTGTCTTTACGCACTGTGCTCATTGTGTGGTCATCATGTTGTGGTGTTTAGGTACAACCCCAAAGGTCCAGTGTCTTTACGCACTGTGCTCATTGTGTGTTCATGGTGTGGTGTTTAGGTACAACCCCAAAGGTCCAGTGTCTTCACGCACTGTGCTCATTGTGTGGTCATGTTGTGGTGTCTAGGTACAACCCCAAAGGTCCAGTGTCTTTACGCACTGTGCTCATTGTGTGGTCATCATGTTGTGGTGTTTAGGTACAACCCCAAAGGTCCAGTGTCTTTACGCACTGTGCTCATTGTGTGGTCATCATGTTGTGGTGTCTAGGTACAACCCCAAAGGTCCAGTGTCTGTACGCACTGTGCTCATTGTGTGGTCATCATGTTGTGGTGTTTAGGTACAACCCCAAAGGTCCAGTGTCTTTACGCACTGTGCTCATTGTGTGGTCATCATGTTGTGGTGTTTAGGTACAACCCCAAAGGTCCAGTGTCTTCACGCACTGTGCTCATTGTGTGGTCATCATGTTGTGGTGTTTAGGTACAACCCCAAAGGTCCAGTGTCTTTACGCACTGTGCTCATTGTGTGGTCATGTTGTGGTGTTTAGGTACAACCCCAAAGGTCCAGTGTCTTTACGCACTGTGCTCATTGTGTGGTCATGTTGTGGTGTTTAGGTACAACCCCAAAGGTCCAGCGCTGGTCTCATTGTGTGGTCATGTTGTGGTGTTTAGGTACAACCCCAAAGGTCCAGCGCTGGTCTCTGAGACGGTTCACTACAAGCGCGGCGTGGGCCAGCAGTTCTCCATGCCGTCGTTCAAGATGGACTTCACAGAGTGGAAGGAGGAAGATGTAAGTGTTAGGGATGTAACAAGGCATCGATCCTAAGGTGCAGAGTTCTACTGCATCCATTTGAAAATGTTGGAATCGATTAGAATTATTATAATCTTTTTTAAATGTATTAAAAAAAATTATATAGGTTGATTTATTTTTTTACCTATAGTCCATTCATGCTGAGTGATCAGTTCCCCCAGCCAAATTCTTTTGGGGAATTAACTGATAGAAAATTAATCAAATCGAATCGTGGTCAAATGAAGGGATTTCATGATAATAATAATAATAATAATAATAATAATATTATTTGTATAGCGCTTTTCATACAGAGGTT
Source organism: Notolepis coatsorum (assembly GCF_963971535.1). Lineage (NCBI taxonomy): Eukaryota > Metazoa > Chordata > Actinopteri > Aulopiformes > Paralepididae > Notolepis > Notolepis coatsorum. Next base: position 2,692 of record NW_028170120.1, read on the forward strand.
GCAGTTCAAAGTGCTTCACAACAGTAAAGAAATACAGGCATAAGTGAGGATAAAAAAGATAGAGAGGTAGCAAGGTATGGTAAATCACAGTGTTTCACATTAGGATCTAGCATCCTAATAGGCTCTCTGTTTACAGTTTCATTCAGTAATACAAATAATAAAAATAGTTTAAAATGATTCAGTTTAAAAATAGTCTAAAAATGATAAAATAGAACGGACATACAACAGGGTATTTAACATACAACAGAGCAGTGCATCAGTAAAAAGTGTGCTTAAAATTACAGTGCATACAGTAGGAGGTAGTGAGATAAAATTAGCATAGAACCGACACATGAATTTGATAGGCAGTGTATCATTTACATTTACATTTACATTTAGTCATTTAGCTGACGCTTTTATCCAAAGCGACTTACAAGTTCTGTACGATGTATAAAAGTAGGCAGGGTAAGAATAGTGCAGGTAAGTACAATTTGTGTCAGGATATCCCTGATGTTTCATTGAAATGGCTGAGCTGTCTTTTGAAGATGTCTAGCGAGTTGGCTTCCCTGATGTTTTGGGGTAGTTTGTTCCACAGTTTTGGGGCATAGTTGATAAAGGCTGCATTACCGATCCTCTTGATGATGCATTGAATCATTGCCTGAAGAATCGTAATCGAATCTTTGTGGGGTCAAATATTTACACCCCTAGTAAGTTATGTCCTCAGTGCAAATTAAGACGACAAGCTCGACTAAAATGGCTAATTGTCACCTTCGGTGTTGCTGTCAACGCCCTGCTCGCACATGATGACATCATCTTTGCATATTATATTATCAACGCAACCTTTCAGATGATGTCATTCTGCATATTATATTATCAACGCAACCTTTCAGATGTCATTCTGCATATTATATTATCAACGCAACCTTTCAGATGATGTCATTCTGCATATTATATTATCAACGCAACCTTTCAGATGATGTCATTCTGCATATTATATTATCAACGCAACCTTTCAGATGTCATTCTGCATATTATATTATCAACGCAACCTTTCAGATGATGTCATTCTGCATATTATATTATCAACGCAACCTTTCAGATGATGTCATTCTGCATATTATATTATCAACGCAACCTTTCAGATGATGTCATTCTGCATATTATATTATCAACGTAGTTTATTGAACGCTAACGCAGCTCTGTGTCCGTCTCCGCTATAGCTGAACTTTGACCTCGACAGAGGAGTCTTCCCCATGGTGATCCAGGCTGTCGTCGATGACGGGGATGGTAGGTTGCCCTGTTTACGTAACGCTTCAAAGAACAATAGAGGTCTATTAAACATTCAGACGAGAGATATCGGGTTTCATCATCCCAGAGGCAAAGGCCGTGTCTGTCCTGCTCTTTGAGGAGAAAGTTCACACTCCAGGTGACATTTTAATTTTTTTTCTTCACATATAAAGTACATGTACAATACAGTGAAATGCTTGGTTCTGTATATGAGCCCTGTGAGCTTCATACATTAAAAATTATAATAATAATAAAGACCAAACAACACTACAAAATATACAAAAGTACAAAATGCAAAAAAGAGGTAGTGCAAAACCTTTAGTAATAAATAGATAAAATATGGTGTGTTAAATTTAACCACCTGTACATTGTATATCACTGTTGCACTTTACTGTTACAGTTGCACTCTCTGGTTGGATGACAAACCTCTTTTATTTGTACTGTACTTGTGCTGCATGATGACGATACATCTTAATAATCTAAGACGGCAGGTGTGAGTGGGACTGTAATGCCTGTTTGTGTGTCTGCAGACTGCCTGGGCCACGCGCACGTCCTCCTGGCAGCGTTCGAGAGGGTGAGTACACGTCTGGAGAACCCGTCTGGAGAACCTCCCGTCATCATGTCCGATCTGACGGCGTCCGCTGGGATACCGTTCGAAAACAATCAGGGTGTAAAAAGTATCCAGAAACTATGCTAAGTGAAAGTATGGGTACCGTCTCAAAATCGTAAAAGTCAGTGTATCTGGCTAAAAACACACTTGAGTAAAAGTTAAAAAGTTTCTACTGTACTAAAAAGTTAAAGTAAAAACGTTGTTTTATTCCGGGGCAAGGAAATGTTCCGGTTTTCTTCCTCTTCATCACTCGTACTATCGTTTGTGGCCATCTTCTGTAGCTCGTCACTCTGACTGTCTATTCTTCTGATAGCAGGTGTTTAATCAAAGATCCCCGCTTTCTAGTCTTGCACAAGGACCAATCAGCATGGGTATGGGCGGGTTCATTTTCCATTGATGGGGATTTGAGTGGCTGTTTTTAAATAAAGTGCGGCCGCAGGATCAATAACGTTAACGTTAGTTCGGCCAGAGAAACAAATATACTAATTAAAATGGTTGGAACTGTGAGATTTGTACTTTGTAGGTCTCCATTTTAAATGTAAGGAGTAAAAAGTATGTTTTTTTCCTCTGAAATGTAATTGAGTAAAAGTACAAACTATACAAACCTAATAATATTCGAGTAAAGTACAAATCCCCCAAAACAGTGCTTAAGTATTGTAACAAAGTACAATTACTCGAGTACTTTACACCCCTGAAAACGATGTTGTCTTGTCTTCCAGCACGTGGACGGCAGTTTCTCCGTCAAGCCCCTGAAGCAGAAGCAGATCGTATGTTCACCAACATTACTATTCACATTTGGCCGTGTTTTATTATTATTATAATAACTAATGGAAACTGTTCTCGTGTGTTGAATGTAAACCAGCTGATTCTTCTCTGAGCCGCGTTGTGTTTTGTTGCAGGTGGATCGTGTGAGCTACCTGCTGCAGGAGATCTACGGCATTGAAAACAAAAACAACCAAGAAAGCAAGGTTTACAGAGAGAGACCATAACATCCACTACACTGTCTGTAATCATGCTGTTGAACCGTGCAGAGACCATAACATCCACTACACTGTCTGTAATCATGCTGTTGAACCGTGCAGAGACCATAACATCCACTACACTGTCTGTAATCATGCTGTTGAACCGTGCAGAGACCATAACATCCACTACACTGTCTGTAATCATGCTGTTGAACCGTGCAGAGACCATAACATCCACTACACTGTCTGTAATCATGCTGTTGAACCACCGTGCAGAGACCATAACATCCACTACACTGTCTGTAATCATGCTGTTGAACCGTGCAGAGACCATAACATCCACTACACTGTCTGTAATCATGCTGTTGAACCACCGTGCAGAGACCATAACATCCACTACACTGTCTGTAATCATGCTGTTGAACCGTGCAGAGACCATAACATCCACTACACTGTCTGTAATCATGCTGTTGAACCGTGCAGAGACCATAACATCCACTACACTGTCTGTAATCATGCTGTTGAACCGTACAGAGACCATAACATCCACTACACTGTCTGTAATCATGCTGTTGAACCACCGTGCAGAGACCATAACATCCACTACACTGTCTGTAATCATGCTGTTGAACCGTACAGAGACCATAACATCCACTACACTGTCTGTAATCATGCTGTTGAACCGTGCAGAGACCATAACATCCACTACACTGTCTGTAATCATGCTGTTGAACCGTGCAGAGACCATAACATCCACTACACTGTCTGTAATCATGCTGTTGAACCACCGTGCAGAGACCATAACATCCACTACACTGTCTGTAATCATGCTGTTGAACCGTGCAGAGACCATAACATCCACTACACTGTCTGTAATCATGCTGTTGAACCACCGTGCAGAGACCATAACATCCACTACACTGTCTGTAATCATGCTGTTGAGCCGTGCAGAGACCATAACATCCACTACACTGTCTGTAATCATGCTGTTGAACCGTGCAGAGACCATGACATCCACTACACTGTCTGTAATCATGCTGTTGAACCGTGCAGAGACCATGACATCCACTACACTGTCTGTAATCATGCTGTTGAACCACCGCGCTTCATTTCTGCAGCGTGTGTCTCATACTATTGTCAGTCCTCGCTCCACAAGGGTGGAACCAAGTACCCACCACAGTTAGGAGCCGACACACAACGATCTGTCCTAAATGTTCAGCTAAATGATTAAAGGACTAAAGGACTAAATGTTAAATGACTAAATGACTAAATGTTAAATGACTAAATGACTAAATGTTAAATGACTAAATGTTAAATGACTAAATGACTAAATGTTAAATGACTAAATGTTAAATGTTAAATGACTAAATGTTAAATGTTAAATGACTAAATGTTAAATGACTAAATGTTAAATGACTAAATGACTAAATGTTAAATGACTAAATGTTAAATGACTAAATGACTAAATGTTAAATGACTAAATGTTAAATGACTAAATGTTAAATGACTAAATGACTAAATGTTAAATGACTAAATGTTAAATGACTAAATATGAAATGACTAAAGGTTAAATGACTACATGTTAAATGACTAAATGTTAAATGACTAAAGGTTAAATGACTAAAGGTTAAATGACTAAATGTTAAATGACTAAATGTTAAATGACTAAATGTTAAATGACTAAATGTAAATGTTCGACTAAATATTAAATGACTAAATGTTACTAGTAAAGGGTTAACCTTCTGTAGTGTGGCAGTGAAAGGGTTAAATGACTAAATGTTAAATGACTAAATGACTAAATGTTAAATGACTAAATGTTAAATGACTAAATGTAAATGTTCGACTAAAATGTTAAATGACTAAATGTTAAATGACTAAATGTTAAATGACTAAATATAAATGTTCAGCTAAATGATTAAATAATTAAATGTTTTCCGTTCCTCCAGCCGTGTGACGACGAGAACAGCGACAACAGCAACGAGTGTGTGGTGTGTCTGTCCGACCTGCGGGACACTCTGATCCTGCCCTGCCGCCACCTGTGTCTCTGCAACTCCTGCGCCGACACCCTGCGCTACCAGGCCAACAACTGTCCCATCTGCAGACTGCGTGAGTCACTACTGTAACTTACAGGCCAACAACTGTCCCATCTGCAGACTGCGTGAGTCACTACTGTAACTTACAGGCCAACAACTGTCCCATCTGCAGACTGCGTGAGTCACTACTGTAACTTACAGGCCAACAACTGTCCCATCTGCAGACTGCGTGAGTGGAGCAGATGTAGCCCTTCACTAGCTTCTCAAAGCACTTCATGGCTATGGAGGTGAGGGCTACAGGGCGGTAGTCGTTGAGGCAAGCGGGCGTAGATTCTTTGGGTACAGGGATGATGGTGGACTTCTTCAGACAGGTGGGGATGACAGCCTGTTCTAAGGACAGGTTAAAGATGTCAGTGAATACCGGGGCCAGTTGGTCGGCACAGACTTTTAGGACGCGGCCGGGGATACCGTCCGGTACTGCTGCCTTCCTGATATTCACTTTCTTAAAGGTCCTCCTCACCTCATGTTCTGTTACCCTGAACACGGAGTCTCCATCAGCAGCAGACCCCCCCCCCCCCTCCATTGCAGTAGTTTGTAGGCTGGTGTTGTTATTCACAGCCTCAAACCTCGCATAGAAGGAATTGAGATCATTTGCTAAGGAGATGTCACTGTTCAGTTTGAGGGAGGTGCCTTTGTAATCTGTCATTGTTCTGAGGCCCTGCCACATAGCTCTAGAGTCAGCCTGTTCAAACTGAAGTTCAACTTTATCCCTGTAGCGCCGTTTGGCCTCTATTACTGCTCTCCTGACGTTGTATCTCGCCACCTTGTGGTCATTCATGTTGCCTGTCACAAGCCCGGCATTGTAGGCTGAGGTGCGCACTTTCAGAGCCTCACGGACGGATTTATCTACCCAGGGCTTTTGATTTGGGTAGATTCTAATTGTGGTAGAGGGGATTGTTTCTTCTACCAGAGTACAGACAAAGTCAAGCACCGTTTCAGTGTATTCGTTAATATTGGCTGTGTTATCATGGAACACACTCCAGTCTGTGCATTCAAGTGCAGCCTGGAGTGTCTCCTTTGACTCCACAGTCCAACACTTAACCTCTCGCGATACTACCAGCGCGCGCGCTTGAGACTTTGTTTGTACTTTGGCAAAAGAAAGATGGCGGCATGGTCCGATTTGCCGAATGGACTAAGAGCCTGTGATTTGTACCCATTCTTAAATTGCGAGTATACATGGTCTAATATGTTCTCGCCTCTGGCGGGACAGGTCACATGCTGATAGAAATTCGGCAACACCTTTTTAAGACTTGCGCTGTTGAAATCGCCCAAAACCAAAATAGCAGCGTCAACATTAGCTGTCTGAAGTTTGTTTACCTCGTTGTGTAGCTTCGAGACCACTGTGTGTAATAACTGAGGCTCTCTGTCTCCCCAGCGTTCAGAGCGCTGCTGCAGATCAGAGCCGTGCGGAAGAAGCCTGGTGCCTTGTCCCCCGTCTCCTTCAGCCCCGTGCTCGCCCAGACCATGGACCAGGACGAGCACTCGGTAGGTTGACCATGACGAGCCCCCGGTAGGTTGACCATGACGAGCACTCGGTAGGTTGACCATGACGAGCCCCCTGTAGGTTGACCATGACGAGCCCCCGGTAGGTTGACCATGACGAGCCCCCGGTAGGTTGACCATGACGAGCCCCCGGTAGGTTGACCATGACGAGCACTCGGTAGGTTGACCATGACGAGCCCCCGGTAGGTTGACCAGGACGAGCCCCCGGTAGTTTCCTCTCCTCCTTCAGCCCTGTGCTCCTCGCCCAGACCATGGACCAGGGCGAGCACTCGGACTCTGAACGGTCTCTCTCTCTGTCTCTCGTCTCTCTCTGTCTCTCTCTCTCTGTCTCTCTCTCTGTGTCTCTGAACGGTCTCTCTCTCTGTGTCTCTCTCTCTGTCTCTCTCTCTCTGTCTCTCTCTCTCTGTCTCTCTGTTTCTCTGTCTCTCTCTCTCTGTCTCTCTCTGTCTCTGTGTCTCTGTGTCTCTGAACGGTCTCTCTCTGTCTCTCTCTCTGTCTCTGAACGGTCTCTCTCTCTCTTTCTCTCTCTCTGTCTCTCTGTCTCTCTCTCTTTCTCTCTCTCTCTCTCTCTCTCTCTCTCTCTCTCTCTCTCTCTCTCTCTCTCTCTCTGTCTCTCTCTCTCTCTCTGCCTCTCTCTGTCTCTCTCTGTCTGTCTCTCTCTCTGTCTCTGTGTCTCTCTCTCTCTGAACGGTCTCTCTCTGTGTCTCTGAACGGTCTCTCTCTCTCTCTCTGCAGAGCTCGGACTCTGTCACCCCTGGCTTCGAGCCCATCTCCCTGCTGGAGGCGCTGAACGGTCTGTGCTCCGTGTCGCCTGCCACCCCCCGCCGCTCCGCTCTACGACGACATCAACAACTTCGCCGGAGGAGACAGACAGCCGGGCTCCCCGGAGCACCTGAGCGACGGAGGCCCCAAGGGCGGAGTCAGCAAGTCACCTGACAGGTAAATCCTGAGGTCAGCAAGTCACCTGACAGGTAAATCCTGAGGTCAGCAAGTCACCTGACAGGTCAATCCTGAGGTCAGCAAGTCACCTGACAGGTAAATCCTGAGGTCAGCAAGTTACCTGACAGGTCAATCCTGAGGTCAGCAAGTCACCTGACAGGTAAATCCTGAGGTCAACAAGTCACCTGACAGGTAAATCCTGAGGTCAGCAAGTCACCTGACAGGTAATCCTGAGGTCAGCAAGTCACCTGACAGGTAATCCTGAGGTCAGCAAGTCACCTGACAGGTCAATCCTGATGATCTGGACACTATAGTCACAGTGGCCTAGGGATGGGCATTCATTTTATATTTTAATTAAATTATAAAAGAATCAAATATTTTTATGCAAATGTATTTGTCTCAAAAAACCATTTCCTTGTTTTTACCGTCACCTACACTGTATTGGTAGTGTATTGAGAGGGGACCCATTAACTGTTACACTGCTGAACGGCATGCTGGTACAGGTAGCTAGCCAGCTAGCATAAAAGAACAGAAAAGAAA
>NW_028170119.1:0-12500 GCF_963971535.1 Notolepis coatsorum
TGTGGACTTCAGGAGGTCGGGGGTCAAGGACTACAGCCCCCTCAGCATCGACGGGGCACCAGTTGAGAGAGTGAACAGTTTCAAGTACCTCGGAGCCCACATATCCGAGGACTTGACATGGACCACACACATTGACAGTGTTGTGAAGAAGGCACGACAACGCCTCTACTTCCTCAGGCGCCTAAGGAAGTTCCAAGTCAGTCAGAAGATCCTTAGGAACTTCTACTCATGTACAATAGAGAGCATCCTGACCGGCAACATCACCTCCTGGTTTGGGAATAGCACTGCACAAGACCGTAGCAGACTACAAAGAGTGACACGTTCAGCCGAACGCACAATTAGAGGGGGGCTTCCCACCCTCCAGAACATTTACAACAAGCGGTGCAAGGGGAAGGCTAAGAGAATTATTAAGGACTCGAGCCACCCGAACAACTGCCTCTTTGAACTGCTGCCGTCAGGCAAGCGATACCGGAGTCTTATGGCAAGCACAGAAAGACTCAGAAGGAGCTTCTATCCCCAGGCCATCAGGCTGCTAAACGAACAATAATCGCTAAACGAACAATAATCACTATGCAACAACCATCAAATGCACACACGACACACACCCCACACGCACACACACACTCACTCAAACAAACAACACACTGCAGCACCCACACTCCACACTTTAGATCACACAAACACACTTACACTTTATATTTATTGATAAAGGATTTGCACTACAACTCGTACACCTACTGTGAATTGTACCTAAACTGCACCTCGTCCATTTATGCCTTGCACTATATAGTATTGTATATTAGTACACTGCACAGTATTGTATATTGTATGGTAACTACGTCTACGAACATTGTACATATGTCTAAACTGAACACTGTGACCTCTTTTTTTCTTCTAATTTTTACTATGTTTTTATTTCATACTTATCTTGTCATGCACAGTCTCTGGAGCGCAACAGTAAGAAGCATTTTGTACAAAAGTATTCTGTACTTCTGTATGACAACTATTAAAGAAACTTGACAACAAACTAGATTCTTTTACGGGATCTCCTCTCTGGTAAAACAAGAATACCCTGAAGACCCTAGCAGGAGCACTCATTCAAGGGTACTACGACTATGCTTGCACCTCATCATATGTATATATTTTCTGTCAGGATCTCTGGGTAACAGTACTGTATATTTACATATCGTATATGTCACAAATATAACCTGTATGTCATAAATAATAAATGTCATGTATGTTGTGTATGTCATAAATGTCACTATGAATTGAAAATGGGGGACCCTGATGTAAAACAAGACAAACAAGGCATCCCCTTAACAATTGTGTGTATTGAGCCGTACTGTATTGTACCCATTCTGCAATCTGTTAAAGTAAAGTTTTCATTCATTCATTCATTCATTCATTCATTCATTCATTCATTCATTCATTCATTCATTCATTCATTCATTCATTCATTCATTCATTCATCTTCATGCATCCGATGCGCACAGCAATATCAGGAGCTTGAGAGAGTGGCTATAGCTGTTTTACCTACATGTTATATACTTAAGCATTACATCACGCGACGGAGTGTGTTATACGAATTAGATCACACCTAGGGGTGGTTGTTAGGCCCGAGGTGTAGCCAAGGGTTGTTAGACCCCCCCTAGGCGTGATCTAATTCGTATATAACACACAACTTCAAGTGATTTCATGCGTTTATACAATGGCCGAATTCACCCAACCTTATTGCTATACAATAAACACACAGTCATTGAAGCATAATGGAGATTTATATTCACAAAACCATCCACAGAAAAAAGTTGGTAAAAAAAATTTAAAAAAACACAAGTTGCCTTCCATGTTTAGAAGCAGAGGGAGGTGCAGAGGAGATGCTACAAAGCATGCCATCTAACAACAAACTTCATATAAATCCCGCGATTTAATATTGTTTTGACAATGGGTCATGACAAACCAATTACATAATCCAACATAATGTGTAAACAACTAACATATTCCAGTTAACTCTATCTTTTTTTTAATTATTCGTTACGAATATATCCATACTTCCATTGTGTCCGGGGACATCCAGTGAAATCGCTTCGTGTGACAGTGGGTCTCATTCCCGAATGAATTTACAACCAAAAAATGTCCTCTTAGGCAGATTTCTGCCCATTTAAGACATAGTATAGGGCTGGTAGCGCGAGTCCCCCAAATTTTCATGAGATCAGATTTGAGCGTGGCTGAGAGCAGATTTAAGAGTGCTGAGGAGCACACTTATGATTGATTGACTAATTGAAAATGTTATTAACTTGACAGACTGTGTTCTCATAGTGATTCCTTCATGTTAATTAATCATAATTAAAATAAATATGACAATATTTGTACGATAAGAAATTACGCAATTTGATGTTGAAAAAATAAATAATATGGATTAATCTGATCACAGGGCAGCTGCTTAACCATATCTGAACCAGCTATTTTGGACAAATGTATAATTACTTTAATTACTCAGATATTCAAACACAATTATGCAATTATTGTGAAATGATTGAAAATAATAATTATTTAATGCCTTCTGTGGAATTTGTATTTCTTATTTGTTACACATCTGTTATAATGATTAATTATATACATTTGAAAGAATGCAGGTCAACATGCAATATATCCCATTGATTGGTATACAATGAGACCTTTTGTTTGATTGATTGATTGATTGATTGATTGATTGATTGATTGATTGATTGATTGATTGATTGATTGATTGAAAACTTTATTAACAGATTTCAGAATGGGTACAGTACAGTACAGCTCAATTACATACAATTGTTAAGGGATGCAGACCAGAGAAAGACTTTCGTCTTGTTTACATCAGGGTCCCCCCCATTTTCAATTCATCATAACATGAACACACGAATACACAGATAGACAGTACTGCTACATCTATACATTTATGACATACCAGATTTGCAAATACAGTACTGTTTGTGATACAAAAAGTGTCCAGAAAAGAGAGTATATACATTTGATGTAGAAACTGTTGGAGGAGGTTTGGGAGGTGAGGTGGGGTGGGGTTGGGTGGGGTGGGGGGGGGATGGGACTGTACATTGGAGGTGGTTGTGTGGGGGGTGGGGGGGGGTGGGGTTGGTAGGAGGGGTGGGTGGGGGACACTGTACAAGCAAAACAGTAGGCCTACATTGGAATATTGACCAAAACCATACTTGGTAATTTACTGTACATAGGAGGGGGTTGATATAGCTAATAAACCCTGCATTCCTTCGAATATATCATTAATCAATTAAACTTATATTGAAATACACTATAGCCTATACACCAACACTGAAATGACAGTGGATAAATAAATAAATAAATAAGAACTAAAGCTAATCGCATGGAAATAGATTGCATTAATATTCCATAACAAGTCTTGTGTGCGCCAGTATGGCCTACGTGTCTAATGAACAGTATACGCTTAATATATTCTAATCTAGTTACTTGTTTCACTAGGATTTAGTAGATACTATATATGCTCTGCCTCTGCCCTACGTACAGTATAAGTACAGACTGTACCTATACTGTACGTAGGGCAGAGCATATAGTATCTACTAAATCCTAATGCAACAAATCATTAATGGAATAATAAGCCTATACTGCGTTCATCTCATTACGCTGTAGGCATTAATGGAATAATAAGCCTATACTGCGTTCATTCATTACGCCGTAGGCTACAGTATACTGTGTGCGCGCGCGTGGTTGTGTGTGTGTGTGCGCGCACGCTGCGGCAGGTGTACCACGAGCTGTACTATATATGATGACAATACATTAATCTAATCTCATTTCGATGGGTCGTGCAAGACTCGCAAGGCACTTCGCATCCATTTCCACACAGCTGCGTCATTACTTTGCCTTATAAGGAGCTCTGGAGGCGTTGTTTTTGTATGCAAATGACCTGAACAGGAACGCGCTTTTGAGTTTAAGACATAATGCCATTCTCCAAGCAGATATCAGATCATATCATATTTCAGCCCCTTAAGAGCATATTACCAGCACGTTCGGGGACTCAGAGTGAACTTGTCATTGATTCTGTCTCAGTCGGTTCCAAGATAAGTCTTCCAAGAGAACTCTTTGAAAATGTTTGGTGAATGAGACCCAGTGTCCTTTTGAAGCAGAGGGGAGGTGCTACAAAGCATGCCATCTAACAACAAACTTCATATATGCACAAGTTTACAGACTTTCGGAGCGTGTATATTATTCAATGAGACTGCCAGCCAGCTTTTGCGCACACCGGTTCCAAAGATATTAATGTTTTGCAGCAAATTTTCACCCCGCAATGGATTTAGGTGCATCTCATCTCTCCTCTCTCATGTTGTCTGTGCTTCTCCTCTCCGGCACCGAGACAGAGAGCACTCAGCAGTGGCCACTCCCCTCAGACACCCGGGACAGAGAGCACTCAGCCAGTGGCCACTCCCCTCAGACACCCGGGACAGAGAGCACTCAGCCAGTGGCCACTCCCCTCAGACACCCGGGACAGAGAGCACTCAGCCAGTGGCCACTCCCCTCAGACACCCGAGACAGAGAGCACTCAGCCAGTGGCCACTCCCCTCAGACTCCACCTCCCCTCAGCCAGTGGCCACTCCCCTCAGACACCGAGACAGAGAGCAACTCAGCCAGTGGCCACTCCCCTCAGACACAACCGAGACAGAGAGCACTCAGCCAGTGGCCCACTCCCCTCAGACACCCGAGACAGAGAGCACTCAGCCAGTGGCCACTCCCCTCAGACACCCGAGACAGAGAGCACCTCAGCCAGTGGCCACTCCCCTCAGACACCCGAGACAGAGAGCACTCAGCCAGTGGCCACTCCCCTCAGACTCCACTCACCCTCAGCCAGTGGCCACTCCCCTCAGACACCCGAGACAGAGAGCACTCAGCCCAGTGGACCACTCCCCCTCAGGACAGAGAGCACTCAGCCAGTGGCCACTCCCCTCAGACACCCGAGACCAGAGAGCACCTCAGCCAGTGGCCACTCCCCCCTCAGACACCCGAGACAGAGAGCACTCAGCCAGTGGCCACTCCCCTCAGACAGAGAGCACTCCAGCCAGTGGCCACTCCCCCTCAGACACCCCGAGACAGAGAGCACTCAGCCAGTGGCCACTCCCCTCAGACAACCCGAGACAGAGAGCACTCAGCCAGTGGCCACTCCCCTCAGACACCCGAGACAGAGAGCACTCAGCCAGTGGCCACTCCCCTCAGACACCCGCAGACAGAGAGCACTCAGCCAGTGGCCACTCCCCTCAGCCAGTGGCCACTCCCCTCAGACACCCGACACAGAGAGCACTCAGCCAGTGGCCACTCCCCTCAGACGCAAAGTTCTGTAGTTTTTCACACAGCGAGGGAAATAATACAGTCGGGCAATCTAACAAGAATTAACATATTTACAAGTGTGTCAGTTTAATGGTGAAGTCAAGTGCTTTGAGCAGGATAAACTTATAACTTATATTCTATATATGTTAGAGTATATAAAAATAGCGTTTTACTTTTGTGCAGTAACTGAAGCTGCCACACCCCCCCTTCCAACATGCCTGAATGTCATGCATTTTACTCTGCCAATTGGCGACCCAATAAAAACGGGGTCCGCGACCCTATGTTTGGGAAACGCAAGATCCAAGTCTGACAAAAAAAAATTTAATCTACGGCCTTTTTTTTAAGTCCGCGATTTTTATTTTGTTTCACAATGGTCATGAAAAACCAATTACATAATCCAACATATGTGTAACCAGGGCCGCCTGGGAGAAATGCGAGGCCACTGTGCGAGATTTAAAACGCGAGCCCCCCCCCCCCCCCCCCCCCCCCCCCCCCTAAAGGTAAAAAAATTAATAAAATAAATTTATATAAGAAATTATAATAATAAAAAAATTCAATTAAATTCATACAGTCAATATATTCTTAAATAATAGCGCTGCCCGAGGCTGGGCATGATACAGTCAACATATAGCGAGAGAGGAGAGAGAGAGAGAGAGAGAGAGAGAGAGAGAGAGAGAGAGAGAGAGAGAGAGAGAGAGAGAGAGAGAGAGAGAGAGAGAGAGAGAGAGAGAGAGAGAGCGAGGAGAGCAAGGAGAGAGTTCCCGTTCTACAGTCAATATACAGTGTTATCGGTGCACAGACCCGGCAATGCCCCTGACCAGAGGAGAGAGAAATATAATATAGTTAGTAAAAGCACTATATAAGCTCAGAACACAGCTCAGAACACAACACAGCTTAGAACACAGCTCAGAACACAGAACACATCTCAGAACACAGCACAGAACACAGGTCAGAACACAGCTCAGAACACAGAACACAGCTCAGAACATATCTCAGAACACAGCTCAGAACACAGAACACATGCAGAACACAGCACAGAACACAGCTCAGCACACAGCTCAGAACACAGCTCAGAACACAGGACACCTCAGAACACAGAACACATGCAGAACACAGCACAGAACACAGCTCAGCACACAGCTCAGAACACAGCTCAGAACACAGAACACAGCTCAGAACACATCTCATAACACAGCTCAGAACACAGAACACATGCAGAACACAGCACAGAACACAGCTCAGCACACAGCTCAGAACACAGCTCAGAACACAGGACACCTCAGAACACAGCTTCATCTAACGAGGCGTCGCAAGGTTTAACTGAGGCTAACGTTAACATGATGGCACACACACAGTGGCACACCCTCCACCAGAGCAAGGCCAGAGAGAGAGAGAGAGAGAGAGAGAGAGAGAGAGAGAGAGAGAGAGAGAGAGAGAGAGAGAGACATACATTGGAAAGAAACAACCCAAACAGTGGATTAACTTTGTTCCTAGCGGTGGGGGGACATATTAGGGGGCGTGGTCAGTGACGTCGCAAGGGGGGGGGGGGGGGGGGGGGCGCCCCCCCTTCCCCAATTTCTTTTTCTAATACCAGGTGTGCAATACGCATTTTCCCAGGCGGTGGCGCCTCTTGTAAGAGGTGGTCATCGTGGAGCCAGGGCTTGTCCAGCTGCACGTCCGCTAATTTAATATAATGATACTAGTGAAAAATGTTTAACTCTGTCAAAATAAATGAGCTGCATAGGCATAATAAACTGTAAGCGACATATACATGTTTGCACTGTCTTTTTTCTATTATAAAGTGCCTCTTGAGACTCGGGTGCATAACATCAGTCATTTGATTGTAATGCAGGTGCTCGCATTATAAATCGAATGTATGCGAGACAAACAATGTAGTCGTTTTGATGCATACATCTCTGCCCAGCCCACCTGTTGCTGTTGCGCCCCCGCACAGAGAGACCCATATCCCCGCACCAGAACGCTACGACGGGGACGTCTCTAAATGTCGTGCCTTTATTTTTCAATATTCACTAGTATTCGGACAACAGCCGCACACTTCCAAAGTCTAAAATCGCTTACCTTACCTGTCGGGGGTCCAGGACTACTGCGTTACAATGGGCGACAGGCAGCTCTCCACTTCCCTCTGCAATTCGTTCCCTGCATACATCGCAGAGACGCCATGCAAAAGGTATTCGACCACCCTCCCGGGGGCTCGGATAGTTCTTGTAACTGCCTCCGTGTTAAAGTTTAAGTTAAGTATGATAGTAGAACCGGCTGGCTTGTTCGCCATCCGCCAGGGAAACCGCAGATATATTCCTTTACTGCGAATTGAGAGCGTCAAAAACTATTCCAGGCCGCTATTTCTTTACCAACGGATTTCCAGTTCCGCGTTGACGCTTCCAGGCCGCGTCTATTCAAATCCCAACTGGTTCATGCGTCGTCACGCTGCTTTAATAACACTGCATTATCGAGACAGCGCCCCTATGACTTTGAGGATCTGGCAATTAATTCCAAGAGTAGGGTAAATCTGCAGTGCCGCGTCGCGTCACAGTTTATTATCATGTAACATTGTTTGGACGGTAGAAATGTGCGGGGGACAATAACTGCCTTCTGAAAACATGCAGGGGACATTTCCCCTGTGTCCCCACCCCCCATAATTACGCCCCTGAACCCAAAACCAGAGCAAATTGAAATGCTATTTGGCCCTAAACAGAGAGTTCACAGTGGCAGAATACCTGAGCACTGTGACTGACCCAATACTAAGAAGATCCTTGACTAGGTACAGACTCAGCGAGCACAGCCTAGCCATCGAGAAAGGCCGCCATAGGCAGACCTGGCTCCAAAGCCAAGACAGACTATGCACCCACTGCACACAAGATGAGGTGGAAACCGAGCTCCACTTCTTAACAACCTGCCCACTATACCAAGACATCAGAGACATATACTTCCCACAAATTGCAAACACCCAAAGAGACTTTGAAAACATGGACAATAACTCAAAACTCCCATACCTACTGGGAGAAATACAAGAATGTGCAAACACAGCAGTCAGATTTGTGAGCTGCTGTGACAAGAAAAGGACATCCAACGGAATACAACCACCATAAAGACTGTACAAGAAATTCCTTCTGTAATGTACTGATTTCTTTTGTTTTATCTGTTTGATTGTTTTGTCTTGTTTGGCTTTGGCAATGTAAACGTATGTTTCCCATGTCAATAAAGCCCATTTGAATTGAATTGAGAGAGAGAGAGAGAGAGAGAGAGAGAGAGAGAGAGAGAGAGAGAGAGAGAGAGAGAGAGCAAGAGAGAGAGCAAGAGAGAGAGCGAGAGTGAGATAGAGAGAGAGAGAGAGAGAGAGAGAGAGAGAGAGGGCGAGAGAGAGAGACAGAGAGAGAAAGAGAGATAGAGAGACAGAGACCACGGCGGGAACTGAATAGATTGCATGAAAAACTCACCCTAACGCAGAATCAATGGCAAAGTTGGAAGGAGACGACGTCGACGCATTTTCCTACCGTGGAGATGAAAAAGTTCACCAGCATCCATGATATTTCCCCCCCGTTGGGATGAACTTGGGAGTCCTAGTTTATCTGCCACACGTTAGCACTCGATAGCGTTAGCTAACGCTAGTTAGCCTTTAGCTAAGCTACTAGCTGACATGGCTAGCCCGACTGAATCACACGTTAGCACTCGCTAACGTAGCTAACGCTAGTTAGCTAGCGTTAGCTAACGCTAGTTAGCCTTTAGCTAAGCTACTAGCCGACATGGCTAGCCCGACTGAACCACACGTTAGCACTCGATAACGTAGCTAAAGCTAACTAGCTGTCCCTGCCTTTAGCTAAGCCGACATGGCTAGCCTGACTGAACTTTCTAACATGCAACAACTTTCATCTTCAGTCCATCTGCCGAACGACCGTCCTCTTCGTCTTGGCTGGCATAACCTACAATGCTGCACGCGCTCCCGTGGAAATAGTCAGACGCACACCGGCCGACTATACCTTACCTGTAACCCCTCCCCTCGTTGAAACCAATAGTATATCTGCTGCAGAGCCTCAGAGCTCCAATAGTGTATCTGCAGAGCCACAATGCTCCAATAGTATATCTGCAGAGCCGCAGAACCCAGAACAAGTCAGACACATTCTACAAACGTGTCTAATGTGAAATATATAAGCATATAAGCAAAACTAGATTTTAGGACTGTGATGAAAAACGGCCTCGCGGGAAGGGGGGCCTCGCAAAAAAAAAAATTATAATAATAATAATAATAAAATAATTAAAAATAATATATTTTTTTATTTTTATTTTTTGCGAGGCCCCCCTTCCCGCGAGGCCCTGTGCGACCGCACTGCTCGCACCCCCCCTGAGGCGGCCCTGTGTGTAACGAACTAACATATTCCAGTTGACTATCTTTTTTGGAGGATTAGTTCAAAGGCTATTCATACTGTAACGTTCTGGGTTTCTGTCCTCTCCCAGGACTGGAAACGAAAGGTTATCCTATAACCTAGTTATATGAATACTGGCTGAGCGTCTCGCTCCTCGCCATTATGAGATATCTCTTATCTCCTAGCACCTACTGTACTCACAAACAAACAATTGCATTCCAACGTGACCAGGCCACGCCCCCACGTCCTGCTATATGACGCCGGACATGGTCACACTCTACCTTCCGCAGAAAAAGTTTCCAACACTGAACCCAACCAAGGGACCTCAGGGCGCTAAGAGCGAGACGCTCAGCCAGTATTCATATAACTAGGTTATAGGATAACCTTTCGTTATATTATCATACTGGCCATCGCGTCTCGCTCCTCGCCATTATGAGATATGGGGCAGAGCAGACGCGTGGCCCGACAAGTGTACCCCCTGACGGCCCGTAAGCCCCACTACCAGGGAGGAGGGGAGTCCCGTCCACCCGCCCGTCCTAATGAAGGGGGGGAGGCAGTCAACTCCACCAAAGTGCGAAAAAGGGGGAACCAGAGACCCCTGAAAAACGCACAGCACAGGCGGGACCACGTGTGACACATCACCCCGTGGCACACACCTACACACCCCTGCTAGCCCACCAAAAAGGCGGGACACAGGAGAGGTCCCAGACCTCAGAACCGCCTGGGAGACAGAACCCCCAGTCATGTCCACGAGGTAAAACTTAACGAAGGGACCCGGGGAGGACCAGGAGGCCGCAGCACAGATGTCCTCCACCGAGCCCCCCCCTAACAGGGCAGCAGCCCGAAGGGGGACCTGTCCAGCCAACGTGCAGCAAAAGGCAACGCCCCCGCACAACCAATGTGACAGGTGCTGCTTGGACAGCGTCTCACCCACGCAAGGGCCACCGTAACAAACAAACAGTTGAAAGGAAGCCCTGAAAGCCAGAGTCCTGAGGTAAACCCCCAGTGCACGGACAGGACACGACAGGTGAAGGCCCGCTTCCAACTCACTAGCGTGAGGAGGCGGACGAACGCCTGAACCACAATATCCCTGGAGCGAAAAGAGCTCCGGACATTCTTTGGCACGAAGACTGGATTAGGCCTCAGAGTCGCACCGCTATCGGCCGAATAGACAGGCACTCAGGCCGCACCGAGATAGCACACAGCTCACCCACGCGTTTAGCGGAGGTGATGGCCAAAAAGAACGCGGTCTTCAAGACAGCAGATCCAATGGCGCCTGCTCAAGAGGCTCAAACGGGGCCTCCGACAACCGGCCCAGGACCAGTTAGAGGTCCCACTCGGAGACAGAGAACGTTCCACAGGCTTGAGACGCCGAGCGCCAAGCAGGAATGTTCCACGAGAGGGTGGCTGAACAATGTTCCGCACCACACTCGACCATACGCCACTCCCCAGCGTAAGCAGCGGTAGAGGACGGAGCGCGCGCGTACAGGATAGCGTTAACCACAGAATAGTCAAGACGCATCCCCACCAGATTCACACTGTCAGCAGCCAAGCCTAGAGGCTGCCCTAGAACAGGAGGCAGAACAGAGTTCCGCGTGCCTGAGAGAGGGCCCGCGGTGACCACGGAACAGGCCATGGCAGGGCCACCAAGAGCTGAATCAGAGCCGGGGACAACACAGCTGAGCCCCGGCGTGACCAGGACCAAGTCCCGCGCTCCCGACGTACCCGCCCCAACAGCTGAGCTATCAGGTGTAAGGGGGGGAATGCGTACAGAATCCCAGACGGCCACGGAATCGGTCCCAGACCTGCCCGACTATGTCTGGACGTAGTCCCCACTCTTCAGGGTGAGGACCGCCCCGCGACATCACACCTGCACCCACATTCTCCCTGCCGGGGATGTGGAGATCCCTCAGGCAGCGCAGATGGAGAACGCCCATAGCCAGAGCCTGACCGCTGTCCGGTGCAGACGGGGGGAGTGCACTCCTCCCTGTCTGACAATATACAACGCTGATGCAAAGAAAGAAAGAAAGAAAGAAAGAAAGAAAGAAAGAAAGAAAGAAAGAAAGAAAGAAAGAAAGAAAGAAAGAAAGAAAGAAAGAAAGAAAGAAAGAAAGAAAGAAAGAAAGAAAGAAAGAAAGAGCCCAGTAGCTTGGAGCCAGACTGTTATGATTTCTAGTAAGTCCACCATGGCATGGGGGCACCTTTAACAAGACACAGGGCTTTATATTGGTCAGAATGGGAAAAAAACATCAAGAACAAACTCCAGACATCCAGCTTAACAGGAGAAACCCCAGGGCAGATGAACACAACCTCTCAACATTGGAACAATTTAGCCATTGTCCTGGATCAGTGCTAAAGCTTGTGCTCACCGCGCTCCGCTCCGATGTCCACTCCCTTCAAACACCCTACAATCCTTACATGCCCTGTGGGAGAGAGTGTGCTGTGTTTACCACAGACCACTGCAGCAGAATCCCACTGCAGAGATTAGTACGAAACACCTTGCATCCTGTGAGTTTATATCCCCCTGCGGCACACACAAACACACACACACACGTGCACGCGCACACACACACACGCACACGCACACACACACACACAGAGGAACAAGCTACCTGTACAGCTGCAGTAACAAACGCATTATCTACTGGTATCCTAGCGCTTTATGGTATATTACAAGCCACTAAGGCGCATTGAATACTGTGCGACCAGTTAATTAGAAAACAGACTTTATCTGTGTTACACAGGGCGCCTTCTAAAAAAGTACCGGGACTTGACCAT
>NW_028170119.1:15000-31418 GCF_963971535.1 Notolepis coatsorum
GGAGTAGAAGGACTGGAGTATCTTCCCAGATACTCTGAACTTCCTTAACTGTCTCAGGTGGTAGAGGCGCTGCTTCGCCTTTTTTACGACTGTGTCTATGTGTGTTGACCATGTCAGATCCTCTGAGATGTGGACCCCCAGGTACTTAAAGCTGCTCACCCTGTCCACGGTAGCCCCGTTTATCCTCAGTGGTGTGTGTGTCTCCTGCTGTCCTCTCCTATAATCCACGATCAACTCCTTGGTTTTACCAATGTTCAGGAGCAGGCTGTTGTCCTGGCACCAGCGTTCCAGTACCTCAACCTCCTTCCGGTAGGCCTTCTCGTCGTTGTCCGAGATCAGCCCCACATCGTCTGCAAACTTCACTATGGAGTTGGAGCTGAACTTGGCCACACAGTCGTGTGTGTAGAGTGAGTACAGCAGGGGGCTCAGAACACAGCCCTGGGGGGACCCGATGCTCAGGGTGATGGTGTTGGAGGTCTGGCCCCCCACCCTGATCACCTGGGGTCTTTCACTCAGAAAGTCCAGTACCCAGGCGCTCAGAGCGGAGCTCAGACCCAGCTCGATCAGCTTGTCCACCAGTCTGGTGGGGACTATGGTGTTGAACGCTGAGCTGTAGTCAATGAACAACAGTCTCACATACGTGTGTGTGTGTGCGCGCGCATGTGTGTGTGTGTGTGTGTTAATGTAGGGGTGAAGCAGGGCTGTGTCTTGGCTCCGGTGCTCTTTAATCTCCTCCTCTCTGCCGTCACCTGCCTCTTCCGCCGAGCCCTGGGACATGAAGACGGTGTCCATGTGGAATACCGCCTTGATGGTGGTCTCTTCAACATCCACCGGCTCCAGGCACACACAAAGACAAAATCCTGCCAAGTATGTGAGCTACAGTACGCTGATGACTGTGCCATCTTAGCTCACAGTCCAGAGTCTATGCAGCATGCTCTCAACACCATATCCAGTCTGTACCAATCCTTCGGTCTCCAGGTCAACATCCAAAAAACCGAAGTCATGTCCCAACTCTCTTCCCGAACCTCTACACTTCCCAGTTTTCACATAAACGGTGTTCCACTTAAAACAGTGGATCATTTCACCTACCTCGGCTCCACTCTGTCCTCATGCTGCTCCCTTGACGCGGAGATACACACACGTATTAATAAAGCAGCATCATCCTTTGGACGCCTACGCAGCAGGGTTTTTGAAAACCGAAACCTGAAGATCAGTACCAAGGTTGCCGTTTACAACGCAGTATGTCTCTCCACTCTGCTCTATGGAGCAGAATCCTGGACCCCATACCGCCGGCACATCACCAACCTGGATGCCTTCCACATCCGTTGCCTACAAAGGATCCTCGGCCTGACCTGGGAAGATCGAGTCCCCCACACAGACATCCTCAACAACACCAACTCAATCTGTATGGCCGCAGCTGTGGCCAAAAAACATCTTCGCTGGATCGGGCACACGATACGTATGCCTGACCACCGCCTGCCCCGCCAAGTCCTCTATGGCCAACTGAGAGGAACAAAGCGGGCTGCTGGAGGCCAAAAGAGACACTTTAAGGACTACACCAGGGACCTCCTAAAGTGTGCAAACATCACGCAGCTTGAAACTCTGGCACTCGACAGATTAGCCTGGCAAGTCACTTGTGCCACTGCAGTTTCCCAAATACACCAAGCAAACCAAGACTGAAGATCTGAGAGGCGCACACAACGACACCAGCGGGCGGCTGGCATCCCCCAGGTATCTGGCTTCCCTTGCACCATCTGTGGACGGGTGTGCGGCTCAAGGATCGGACTCAACACCCACGAGAAGTGGCACCAGCAGCAGCGTTGCTAAACCCCCCCCATCCCTGGAGCAAGCGTCATCATCAAACACGATGGACAGCTAAGAGAGAGAGAGTGTAGCTAGGGGAGCTGTCCACTTTCAATGGGCTACTGTGTGGTGCTGAAATTTGCACGCAACTGATCAGCCTTTGATTCACTGCCTGCCAGTGAATAATCAGATTTGGATATGGTCATTGTGTTTGCATAATGTTCTATTTCACCCATATGCTATAATAACAAATTCTCTGTCAATTGTGTTGTGAGTTTTAAATGCAGAAACAAGAAATTGAGAGCCCGACATTAGCTTGGGAACATGAGCTACAGTAGTCTAATCACTCAGTAACACTTGGTTAACCCATCAACCTCCGCTGGTACAGATGTTACAGCTTTCATTTGCAGGCCTTGATGTCAGATGCGCAGTGTCCTCATCTGAAAAAGGACACCGGGTACATAATGACCACATCAAATGAATAGGCTGCGGCTATTGATCCGTCAATGAACAGATAGAACATTTATGGAAGGAATTTGTTTTTGGAAAAAAGAGACACAAGCACACGCCCAAAGCGTGTGGTGCATTGATGTTACTACTATTTGGTAGTGAATGTTGACAACCAGGACATATTAGCGCTTTACAGATATGTCTCAGGACTCGGGACACAAAGCTTGAAACCGGGACAATCCCAGACAAACAGGGATGTCTGGTCACCGTAACCAAACTGTCTGATCACGTTAGAAATTAATGCGCATTGTGTGGACTCATAATACTCTGTTGCATGTGACGTATCCTTTTGATTCATAGGGCCAATTGATTTAATATTAAGTTAAAACTAGATTGATAAAGAAAAGAGTATCAACTCAGCTTTGATTAAATTAAGGACAGCTGCCTGTCTGAAACAACATGGGGTCACACCACATTGTAACAATGCAAATGATGAAAAACACCCTATTTGGAACAGACATTGCAACTCCCTTTACACAAACACACACACTCACACACTAAACACACACACAATACCTCACAAACACACACTCTCACACATATAGACACACTCACATATTAGTAACTACAATTACACATTCTCATATACACTCACACACACACACACAGACACACACACACTCACACACACACACACACACAGACACACACACACACACAGAGACACACCCACGCATCATTCCTGTCAGGAATGTAACTCCTCCACTTTCTGTATTGACCCTATACCCACAGCATTTCTTAAGCGAATATTCGATAGTATTGCAAGTCATGTCCTAAATATTATAAATACATCGCTTCTGACAGGTATTTTCCCAAACGCATTCAAAACAGCTGTCGTAAGACCCTTACTAAAGAAACCCAAACTAGACAGTAATGTACTAACCAACTATAGGCCAATATCCAACCTCCCATTCATCAGCAAGATACTTGAAAAAATTGTCTCAATACAAATAAACGCCTTTCTCAAAGAAAACAACATCATGGAGGCATTTCAATCAGGCTTCAGAACGCACCATAGCACTGAAACTGCTCTCACAAAAATAATTAGTGACCTCAGAATAAACTCTGATGCAAACAAAGTCTCAATTCTCGTCCGATTAGATCTGAGCACAGCGTTTGACACGATCGACCATGATATCCTAATAAATTGTCTAGAAAAGTTAGTTAGTCTTTCTGACTATGTATTAAACTGGTTCAGAACATAATCAAAGAGAGAAAATATTACGTCAGGCTTGGAGATCATTCTTCTGAGAAACATGACACCTACTTCGGAGTTCCACAGGGGAGCTGCCTTGGTCCATTATTATTCTCACTATACATGTTTCTTCTTCTTCTTTCGTGTAACGTCAGAGGTCCAATTCCGTATCTTGTAGCCATGCCCTTAACTCTGGTCCCACATCAAAGAGGCTGGCTTCTGAGGGTGGTTTGTATAGGGGGCAGATGGTCAGGATGTGGTCAAGTTCAACAGTCTGCTCAGGGTCTCCACACTCACATGCAGCGCTGTCTGCCAGGCCCCACTTCTTTAATGCTGCTTTAAAGCGACCGACCCCTGATCTTAAACGGTTCAGCAGAGTCCATTGCCGGCATGGAAGATCGTCTCCTGTGGCGCCATCTCCTGGATCCCAGATGTAGTGGTGGATACGGGTTGGCCCAGCACTCTCCCACTCTCTCTTCCAGGCTGCCGCCAGCGTTCCATTTCTGGATAGGACCTCAGTGGTGGAACGGAGCATCTCTTGTGCCGCCTTGTTGTAGGGGTGGCGGGACTTGAGTCTGCTCATAGGTGCTGTTGTTGTTGTGGTGTTGTGTAGGGTGTGCCAGTCATGCTTCACTGCTTTCCTTGCTAGGGTGAGAGTGGCAGCCTCTCGTCGTAGGCCAGCTGGATTACGTGGACTATACATGCTGCCACTCTGAGACATCATTAGAAAGCACAATTAGAAAGCACAAAAAACAGAAGCACAACATCTCTTTTCTCTGTTATGCTGACGACACACAGCTTTATGTTTCCCTGAAACCCAACAACCAGTCTCTACTTAACAGTCTCATATCCTGCCTGGATGATGTTAAATGTTGGATGGCACAAAACTCTCTAAAACTAAATCAAAACAAATCCGAAATAATCCTCTTCGGTCCCCCAGACGCTGTCACCACCCTTACCAACAGCCTTGGCAACCTGTCCTCCCTGGTCAAGCTGTATGTCAAGAACCTAGGTGTCATTTTTGATCCACAATTTAAATTTGACAGACAAGTGAACTCAGTGGTAAAGGCATGTTTTTTCCAACTACGCACCATTGCCAAACTCAAAGCCCTTCTCTCCCCTGCAGACCTTCAGAGAGTCATCCACGCCTTCATTTCATCTAGATTAGACTACTGCAACTCCCTCTATATAGGCATTAACCAGTCTTCCCTGTCCCGCTTACAACTGGTACAAAACGCTGCTGCCAGACTGTTGACCGGAACACGCAAGAGAGACCACATCACCCCTGTCCTTGCCTCCCTTCATTGGCTCCCAGTACGCTACAGGATAGATTTTAAGGTTCTCCTATTTGTTTTTAAAGCCCTTAATGGTCACACCCCCTCCTACATCTCAGACCTCCTATCCCCCTATTCCAACACCAGGTCCCTCAGGTCAGCCGATCAGAGGCTCCTGACAGTCCGGAGGTCTAACCTCAAGCTCAGGGGGGGCCGTGCCTTTGCTATTGCAGCCCCTGAACTGTGGAACAGCATCCCCACCTCCATTAGGCTCGCCCCCTCGATAGATGCCTTCAAATCGAGGCTCAAAACCCACTTCTACCTACTAGCCTTTCCCGTTCACTGACTCATGCCCTGTTTTTCTATGTGTTTGCCTGTGTGCCCTCCCATAAAACGGAGTGTGATTGTTGTCTATATGTATCTTGTGTATCTACCCTCTGTACAGCACTTTGGTTGACACGCGTCATGTGAAATGTGCTATATAAATAAATCTGATTGATTGATTGATTGACAATAGTTACACAGATGACACACAATTGTACATCTCCGCTGAACCAAATGATCACACAGCTATAAACTCCATTTCCGCCTGTCTCTTAGCAATAAACAAATGGATGACGAACAACTTCCTAAAATTAAATGAGGGCAAAACTGAAATCCTACTAGTCTGTCCTATAACAAAAAGATAAATGTTACAGAGCAAGAAGCATGGGCAAATGTCCGTCTTACATCAAGGAACCCGGACCATCAACAAATCAATCTTAACTATATTCACAGGACATACTTGACTCCTATAAGACTGAACAGAATGGGCCTGAAACAGGACTCAAAATGCTCCCAATGTACAAATGGAGACAAAGGGACATTTATGCACATGTATTGGGACTGCCCACCAGTTAAGGCATTCTGGAAAGATGTGACCCATCAATTATCAAAACCCTCACCTGAATGCGTCCATTGTTAAAGTTAATGACTCTATCTGTGTGAATGCCTTTACCTGGCTCAGTGAATCTGAATCCTAACACGCAGCTCTATTCAGATGCAAAAATAAACCCAGCCCCCACCTCTCCTCTGTGGAGAGGAACAAACTGTTTCAAAAACAGCCTTTTTTAAACACAGAATTCTTACAATTAGAGTTATTATATCTGTTCGCTGTTGTACTAAATATGTTCTTCAACTCTCGAACTGTAGTTATATAAAAAAAAAAAAAAACACAAAAAAAAACACAAAAAAAACTTTTTTTATTGTGTCTATCTGTCATTTCACCCTGGCGACTTGTAGGCTACATCACCAGACTGGGTCACATATACCAGTACACCCCTCTGTATTGCTTTTGAATTATGTTTTTGAGTTTGCAGTAAATCCACAGCTAAAGAGATTGGTCTTATCGGGTATCACAGTAGCTAAAAAACTGATCGCATCACGCTGGTTTCAACCGGAAAAAATGTGCCTGAAAGTTTGGTCTCTTACATATCTCGATGTGATATATCAAGAAATATCTACAGCAAGAATTCTGGGTCTCAACGAATCCAAAATGTCAATGTGGGTAGAAGTGGTGGAGAGAATAAAAGCTAGCTTATAATGGTAGTGTCTGGTTATGTGAGGTTTCTGTCCTTGCCTTCTCACTCGTTCTGTTCCTTTAACCACCCTCGCTTTGTTTTCATTCATTTTTTCTGTCAAGTATTTCAATTCCCTCGTTCACACGTTTCTCCCCGCTGACGTCATCTGAGACGTCGCTGATTGGTTCCCTCACTTCCCCACGCTTTTCAATCACATTCCCCAGCTGTCACTGCCTTTCAATCAATCGATCCCTCATTATTTATACCCCCTTTTCCCCACCCTAAGTTGTTGGTTCGTCTTGATTTGTCGCTGGATGTTTTTCCCCGTTGCTTCTGTTTCACTGTGCTAATCTCCAGGAAATTCCTAGAAGCCTCCGCTTTCCTAGAAGCCTCCGCTTGGATACCTGCTCCGTGGCGCGCGCTCGCCTCCACTGTTGTTCCTGTTCCATTTACGCAGCTCGTCTGGGTGAGTTTTTCTAGACTGACTGTCTTGACCTAATTCCGATTTTCGTGTGTAACCTTTACACTGAAGTCTACCACCTTTTTGTCAGACAGTCACTCACCCAGCCATTAACGTTTTTGCTCTTTCCT
This sequence comes from Notolepis coatsorum, assembly GCF_963971535.1. Classification (NCBI taxonomy): domain Eukaryota; kingdom Metazoa; phylum Chordata; class Actinopteri; order Aulopiformes; family Paralepididae; genus Notolepis; species Notolepis coatsorum. The sequence goes on from NW_028170119.1 coordinate 21,933, forward strand.
TTATGGAATAATATTTTGGGATCTTCCACCTCCCACTGTGTATTTACACGAAGATATTATTTCACATTTGGACTGTGTTGGATTTTTGCTCACTGTGTATTTACACGAAGATATTGTTTCACATTTGGACTGTGTTGTATTTTTGCTCACTGTGTATTTACACGAAGATATTGTTTCACATTTGGACTGTGTTGTATTTTTGCTCACTGTGTATTTACACGAAGATAGTATTTCACAATTGGACGGTGTTTGGATTTTTGCTCACTGTGTGTTTACATGAAGATATTCACTTGGGCTGTTTTTGGAATATTGCTCATCACTGTGTTGTTTAACACGAAGAATATAACACCCTGTCCTCCAGCTCGTTTCAAGTCTGCTCTGTCACTGACCCGTTCCCTCTCTCCCTCTCTCGGTCTTGCACAACATCTGAGAGGTCCGCCGTGAGAGTCTGCAGAGCGGTACAGAGGTCTGCTCCTGCTTCCCAAGACTACCCTTCCGGGAGAAGCTGCAGAGCAGCAGAACTTTGCCCCTTGTTCATTGTACCTGTTTCTTGTTGACCTGCTTTCCCTGTTTCACTTATTCTAGTCACCAAATAAACAAGCCCTTGTATTTGGCAACTCTGAATCCAACTCTCTTGTGTCGTTGCGTTTGGGGTCGGTGTCAAACCATAACATTACGAACCAACCATGACGACCCCAGCCGACACAGAGGGGGTCAGAACCGCACTTGCATTTCAAGTCGAGTTGACCAGGGATCACGGTCTCCAACTAGAGCGGGCTGCGGCTGCGGTGCAGAACCTCAGGGACCAGGTCCTGCCTATGCAGGGTTCAATGGCCGCTATGGCGGGACAACAGTCCGAGATTCTCGCCCAGCTTGACTCGCTGGGCGACGCCGTTAATTCTTTTCATCTCTCACACCCTTCAGGAACATTCCCCGCAGCCCCAGCAGATCTCGCACCTCGGGAACCCCTTCTCTCCGTCCCACGGCTGTTTGACGGTAATCCAGAGGAGTGTGCCACATTTATCATGCAATGTGAGTTGGTTTTCCGTCATCAGCCAAGCCGTTTTTCTGCTCAGGGGTCCCGAGTGGCTTTTATAACCAACCTACTTTCAGGCCATGCTGCCCAGTGGGTCACTTCCTCCTGGGCAATGGAAGCAGATTTTTTGTTCTCCTACCCAGACTTCGTGGCGGAGCTCCGCAGAGTGTTCCACCATCCTGCCCGAGGTCTGGACCCTGGAGCCCGGTTGGGGACCTTCCGGCAAGGGAGCAGCAGGGTGACGGACTATGTCATGGAGTTTCGACTGGCGGCGGTGGAGAGCGGATGGAACGAACCTGCTCTTCGCCTAACCTTCATAAGGGGGGCTCAGTGACGCAGTCCGTGACCAGCTCGCTACCAGGGAGGTGCCCGACTCCCTCGAGGAGCTGTTTAGCCTTGTCATCCGTATTGACGGACGCCTCCTGGAGAGAAGGCGCGAGAGGGCCCGACTGTCACCTCCTGAAGCACCCCGGACTCCTGGACGCCCCGTCCCCAACACTACTGTGGGTAACAGGCTTCCCCGTCCGGTGCGCGAGGAGGAACCCATGCAGCTGGGACGCTCTCATCTGAGCCAGGCGGAGCGTCAGGCAAGGCTCAGGTCCGGTCTCTGCCTCTACTGCGGAGGTGCGGGACACCGTATCGCCGACTGCCCTATCCGGCCAAAAGATCGGGCTCACCAAGACCCCGGGAGATCCTGGTGAGCCGTTTTTCCCATTCCCAGCGCCGCGCACCACCTGACCATCTGTTGAGCGTCACCCTGGCCTGGGGGGACCAACGTGCCACGGTGGAGGCCCTCATCGACTCTGGGGCAGACGAGAACTTCCTCGACTTCGAGTTTGCCACCCAAGCCAACATACCTCTTGAGGCCCTTGTGAGGCCCTTGGAGATCTTTTCGTTGGACCAACACCGCCTGGCCGACATCTCTCAACGGACCGGCCCAGTCTTGCTGACCATTGCTGGGAACCACGTAGAGAGGATCCAGTTCCTCATTACCCAATCCCCCCTTGTCCCGGTGGTCCTGGGTAGGCCCTGGCTCGCGCTGCACGAGCCCCACATCGCCTGGGCCTCCGGTACCATCAGGGGCTGGAGCTCCTCCTGTCACGCCCGCTGTCTACAGGCGGCGTCTTGTCCCCCGCCCCGGAGACCGGCTGGTGAGTTGCCCCCGGATCCCTCGTCCGTTCCTCCCGAGTACCACGACCTCATGGAGGTATTCAGTAAGACCAGGGCTCAGTCCCTTCCACCTCACCGCCCCTATGACTGCGCCATCAACCTCCGCCAAGGGGCTCCCCTTCCCGGCAGCCGCCTCTACAGTCTGACTGCCCCGGAGAAGAAGGCGATGGATCTCTACATCTCTGAGTCATTGGAAGCAGGACTCATTCGGCCTTCCTCCTCCCCGGTGGCGGCCGGGTTCTTCTTTGTTGGAAAGAAGGATGGGGACCTGCGACCCTGCATCGACTATCGTCAGCTCAACGAGATCACCATCAAGAACAAATACCCCCTACCTCTCATGAGCTCCACCTTCGAGCCACTGACCCAGGCCTCGTTCTTCACCAAGCTGGATCTCCGAAGTGCCTATCATCTTGTCCGTATCCGTGAGGGCGATGAATGGAAGACCGCCTTCAAGACCCCCAGGGGCCACTATGAGTACCTTGTGATGCCGTTCGGTCTCACCAACGCCCCGGCGGTATTCCAGGCACTCATGAACGATGTCCTCCGTGACATGCTGGAGGTGTTCGTGGTGGTGTACCTGGACGACATTCTTATCTTTTCCAGGACCCTCGAGGAACACATCCTGCATGTCCGCCGGGTGCTGGAGCGCCTCCTCCACAATCGGCTCTTCGTCAAGGCGGAGAAGTGCCGTTTCCACTCCAACTCCGTCGACTACCTGGGCTTCATCGTGGAGAAGGGCTTGACCCGAGCGGATCCTCGCAAGATCCAGGCTGTGGAGGATTGGCCGGAACCCACCACTCGGAAGGAGCTACAGAGTTTCCTCGGGTTCGCAAACTTCTACCGAAGGTTCATCCGGAACTACAGCCAAGTGGCGGAGCCTCTTACCAAGCTGACCTCCCCCGCTCTGCCGTTCGACTGGTCCCCAGCGGCATGCGCTGCGTTCCGCTCCCTCAAGAGAAGGTTCACTTCCGCTCCTATCCTGCTCCACCCTGACCCCAAGAGACAGTTCATCGTGGAGGTGGACGCCTCGGATTCTGGCCTGGGCGCTGTCCTATCCCAGCGTTCTCCTTCCGACCAGAAGGTACATCCTTGCGCCTTCTACTCGCGTCGCTTCCTCCCCGCCGAGAGGAACTACGACACCGGCAATCGGGAGCTACTGGCGGTCGTGGCGGCTCTGGAGGAGTGGCGTCATTGGCTAGAGGGTGCCGAGGAGCCTTTTACCATCTGGACGGACCACAAGAACCTAACGTTCATCCGCGCTTCCAGGCGCCTCAACGGTCGGCAGGCGAGATGGGCCAGTTTCCTCAGTCGGTTCGACTTCTCGCTGACCTTCCGCCCCGGTTCCCGCAACACGAAGGCCGACTCCCTGTCCCGGATGCACTCCAAGGGGGCTCCACCCTCTGAGGACCCATCTCCCATCATCCCGGAGGCCCGAGTGGTTGGAGCCATCACCTTGGGCATCGAGGGTGTGGTGAGGCGTGCCCTACGCTTCCAACGTGCTCCAAGCAACGTCCCTAGGAGCCGTCTCTTCGTCCCTGACTCTGTCCGGTCCCAGGTACTGCTGTGGGGCCATACCAGCCGGTTCGCCTGCCACCCAGGCGTCCATCGCACGTTCTCCTTCCTGGCTCGTCGTTTCTGGTGGCCCACCATGCGAAACGACGTCAAGGAGTTCGTATTGGCCTGCGCGGTCTGTGCCCGCAGCAAGGCCTCTCACCAGGCACCCTCCGGGCTCTTGCAGCCACTTCCCGTTCCAAGCCGTCCGTGGTCACATGTGGCGCTCGACTTCGTCACTGGACTACCCTCCTCCCAGGGGAACACCTGCCTTCTGACCGTGGTGGATCGATTCAGCAAGGGGGTCCACCTCGTGGCCCTCTCCAAGCTTCCCTCAGCAGCCGAGACGGCGGACCTCCTGACGCACCACGTGTTCCGCCTTCACGGTTTCCCCCAGGACATCGTCTCTGACCGGGGGCCCCAGTTCACCTCCCAGGTTTGGCGGGCTTTCTGCAAGGGATTGGGGGCAACGGTCAGTCTCTCCTCCGGCTACCATCCCCAGACAAACGGGCAGACGGAGAGGATGAACCAGAGCGTGGAGTCTGCTCTTCGGTGTGTGGCAGCCGAGAGGCCGGCATCCTGGAGTCGTTTCCTTCCCTGGGTTGAATACTCGATCAACTCAATGGTCAGTTCCGCCACCGGCCTCTCCCCCTTTGAGGCCTCCCTAGGCTACCAGCCCCCTCTTTTTCCCGCACTGGAGACGGAAGTGGCAGTTCCCTCCGTGCAGGTCCACCTCGACCGCTGCCGTCGCGTTTGGGAGATCACCAGGACCGCGCTGCTCCGGACATCTGAGCGCGCCTGTCGTGGTGCCGACCGGCGCCGGGTTCCCGCGCCGACTTACCGCCCTGGGCAGAGGGTGTGGCTCTCCGCGAAGGACCTCCCGCTACGGTCCTCGGCCAAGAAGCTCAACCCTCGCTTCGTCGGTCCTTTCGAGGTCCTGAAGGTACTCAGTCCGGCGGCCCTGCGCCTGAAGCTTCCTGCATCCATGCACATCCACCCCGTGTTCCATGTCTCCCGGGTTAAGCCCGTCTCCCTCAGTCCCCTTATGCCTCCGGCTCCTGATCCACCGCCTCCTGTGCTAGTGGATGGTCACCCCCAGTGGCAGGTCCGCCGGTTGATGGGCGTTCGTCGGCGGGGCCGGGGATTCCAATACCTGGTGGACTGGGAGGGTTACGGCCCTGAGGAGCGTAGCTGGGTCTCCCGGCAGCTCATCGTGGATCCCGGCTTGATCACCGACTTCCATCGGGCCCATCCTGACGAGCCGGGTCGGCCTGGTCGCCGGGCGGCTCCCGTTGAGGGGGGGGTACTGTGAGGTTTCTGTCCTTGCCTTCTCACTCGTTCTGTTCCTTTAACCACCCTCGCTTTGTTTTCATTCATTTTTTCTGTCAAGTATTTCAATTCCCTCGTTCACACGTTTCTCCCCGCTGACGTCATCTGAGACGTCGCTGATTGGTTCCCTCACTTCCCCACGCTTTTCAATCACATTCCCCAGCTGTCACTGCCTTTCAATCAATCGATCCCTCATTATTTATACCCCCTTTTCCCCACCCTAAGTTGTTGGTTCGTCTTGATTTGTCGCTGGATGTTTTTCCCCGTTGCTTCTGTTTCACTGTGCTAATCTCCAGGAAATTCCTAGAAGCCTCCGCTTTCCTAGAAGCCTCCGCTTGGATACCTGCTCCGTGGCGCGCGCTCGCCTCCACTGTTGTTCCTGTTCCATTTACGCAGCTCGTTTGGGTGAGTTTTTCTAGACTGACTGTCTTGACCTAATTCCGATTTTCGTGTGTAACCTTTACACTGAAGTCTACCACCTTTTTGTCAGACAGTCACTCACCCAGCCATTAACGTTTTTGCTCTTTCCTTTATGGAATAATATTTTGGGATCTTCCACCTCCCACTGTGTATTTACACAAAGATATTATTTCACATTTGGACTGTGTTGGATTTTTGCTCACTGTGTATTTACACGAAGATATTGTTTCACATTTGGACTGTGTTGTATTTTTGCTCACTGTGTATTTACACGAAGATATTGTTTCACATTTGGACTGTGTTGTATTTTTGCTCACTGTGTATTTACACGAAGATAGTATTTCACAATTGGACGGTGTTTGGATTTTTGCTCACTGTGTGTTTACATGAAGATATTCACTTGGGCTGTTTTTGGAATATTGCTCATCACTGTGTTGTTTAACACGAAGAATATAACACCCTGTCCTCCAGCTCGTTTCAAGTCTGCTCTGTCACTGACCCGTTCCCTCTCTCCCTCTCTCGGTCTTGCACAACATCTGAGAGGTCCGCCGTGAGAGTCTGCAGAGCGGTACAGAGGTCTGCTCCTGCTTCCCAAGACTACCCTTCCGGGAGAAGCTGCAGAGCAGCAGAACTTTGCCCCTTGTTCATTGTACCTGTTTCTTGTTGACCTGCTTTCCCTGTTTCACTTATTCTAGTCACCAAATAAACAAGCCCTTGTATTTGGCAACTCTGAATCCAACTCTCTTGTGTCGTTGCGTTTGGGGTCGGTGTCAAACCATAACAGGTTAGGAGTGAGGGATAATGGAGGTACTATCCAAGGAGGGGTCCGGGAGGGGGGGGGTTCGAGCTGGAGCATATGTGTGTAGGGTTTTAGAAAATAGGTATTAGGGGTATGTCCTATATAAGCATTTGTATAATTGTTAATTTCGCTGGATATACACTGTATACGGTTAAAATATTATTATAGACTTTTTTTTTTGTCTTGTTTCTGTACTTGCATGTAATTTTAACCACCTTGACTGTTAGTTTCATTATGCATTATGTGTTGAGTACTGACTTTTAATAATTTCTGTTTTGCAATAATAAAAAAAAAAAAAAAAAAAAATGTTACAGAGCAATATGGGGCAACTTACTCCTTGGATCAAAACTAAGTTACAAGTCTTGGTGTTATAATAGACTCAGACCTAAGCTTTAAATCACACATCAACAAGGTGACAAAAACATAATTTTTCCACCTTAGAAACATAGCTAAGGTACGGCCGTTTATAAATAAAAAAAATGCTGAAAAACTGATCCATGCCTTTATCTCAAGCCGACATGACTACTGTAATGCACTTCTCACTGGCCTCCCAAAAAAAACACAGAACAACTCCAACTCATTCAAAACTCGGCAGCTAGGCTACTATCTAGAACCAAGAGGAGAGACCTGTATTAGCTAAGCTACACTGGCTTCCGGTAACATTTAGAATTTATTTCAAGGTCCTCATCAAAGCACTAAATGGAACAGGACCAAGCTACATTGCAAATTCTCTAGTCAACTATGTGCTAGAACATTGCGATCATCTTCTACTGGTCTATTGAAGTTTCCAAACCACAGTCTAAGGAAAATCGGGGATGCAGCCTTTGCAAACTATGCACCAATTATGGAACACACTACCTATGGACATTAGGGAAGCTAGATCTCTTAATATTTAAAAAAAATAAGCTAAAAACGTACCTCTTCACCATAGCCTTCTAATACGCCCCGCTGTTGATTGTACTGTAGCACTATTTACTATGTCCATTCTATTGCATAATTTTACTATCTATTCTATTCTACTATTCTATTATTGCACTGTATTATTTTACTCTGTCTATTGCTTTTTATTACAGGTTCAAAACTGTCAGTTATTAAACTATGTGGGTATCAAACAAGAGACTGTCAGGCTTTAAAACTGTGTAGGACCCAGGCCTAGAACTGCACCCTGAGAGAGGGAACTGCAGGAGGTTTGCCCTGGGTGGGAGGTTCAAGTCAAGTCAAGTAATTTATTTATATAGCACATTTAAAAGCACAAGAGCCAACCAAAGTGCTGTACAATCAAAGCTTAAAATCAATGTCCTAATATAAAATACACAAAATACAAAAAGGCACAGCAGGACAAGACAGTACATTCAGAGAATAGGACAGTAGGACAACACACGGATAGGGGAACACAAAGTACAGTAGCACACAGGGGACAGAGGAGCATAAGAAGAGATACAAGAGGGAGGGGGCAGGATAAAATTACATGGGAGTGTGTGAGTTAGGGTGTGGGAGAATCAGGGTTTATTGAAGGCCAGGGAATAGAAGTGGGTTTTTAGACTGGCCTTAAATGTCTCCAGCGAGGGGGCAGATCGGATCTCCAGGGGAAGCTGGTTCCATAGCTTGGGGGCCACGGCCTTGAAGGAGCGATCGCCTCTCTTTTTGAGTCTGGTGCGGGGGGGGGGACCAGCCGAGCCTGGTTGGAGGATCTTAGTGACCTGGGTGCTGCGTAGGGGGTGATGAGCTCGGTGATGTATAGGGGTGCTGTACCCGATAGTGCCTTAAAGGTGAGGAGGAGGATTTTGAAGTCTATTCTAAGTGGGACTGGGAGCCAGTGTAGGGAGGCTAGGACTGGTGTGATGTGCTCTCTCTTTCTGGTGCCGGTAAGGAACATAGCTGCAGAGTGCTGGACCATTTTGAGGCGGGACATGGCTGCCTGACTGATGCCGGTGTAGAGGGCATTGCAGTAATCAAGGCGTGAAGTGATGAATGCATTGACTACCGTTTCCAGGTCGACGGGTGAAAGGATTGGTTTTATTTTACTGATGTTGCAGAGTTGGAAGAAGCATGACTTGACTACGGCATTTACCTGCCGGTCGAATTTGAGCTCTGGGTCAAAGTGTGTTGTGAAGGATCAGATTAAACCGAATATATATATTTATTTATGGATATATATTTAATAGTATTTGTATATCGTTTGATATCCCTTGTATATTCCTTGTACATATGCACTGAATATCCCTTTAGTCTACTAACAGCCCATAATAGTTTCATTCTCTCATTGGACAAGAACTTGGCACCAGCAGCCAAGCCCCTTGGTTCAAGTTCAATCGTGCCGACGAACATGTCGTTACTAGCCCGGTTCCGCGTAGGAATACGTCTGGCGAAATACGAATGGTACTATTTGTTCACAGCGCATATATATATGGCGCAAGTAAAGTAGAACTTTCTTTTTAGTCCTTTAGCCCTTAGTTCTTTACCCTCCAACCTAGTGGCAAGACGTTAAGCCTCACCCACGATACACGTGTGGTGCAGTATGGTCAACTTGGCCTCAGAATGGCATTGAGACATCGTGTGGATTAATAGTTGAATTGTCATAGTTTGGCACTATACCGTCGAGTGGGACGTATTTCTATTAAGTTAATAATAGTCTATTATGTATGGTGCATCGTTCGGTTAGAGTTATAAAGTGAGCAGTACCCCCATCGTTTTCCTCGCGTTATCTAGAGTCTTAACCAGGCTGGGCAGACCACGTGTGGTGCTTTCATCCGAGGAGTTCTGGGCCAGGACGAGTGGACCTGCACATTGGATTACCTTACCCGGACGACGGCGAGCCCTACACGGCTTGGATTATCTACTTGCTTTGGGTGCTTTGATTATGCCATGGATAACAGCCAACACTGGTAAGTGTTGGAACTACCCCCGAGAGGAGTCCAGGTGAGACGGCGCTCTAACCCGAGTGAGGTCGCCTCACGTCTCTTCGTTGTGGACCGGCAGCTACCGTCTACAAGAGGGCCCAACTGTATTCATCTGTGGACCAAGGTTCTGTGGGCACCGTGTTCAGCACTCTGAATTCTCCCAAGAAATCGTTGGCCAGATGGGATATCGCCGGCGGCTCTCCTAACCCCCCCCCCCCCCCTACTGACTTACAACCAGCAGGACCCCCCTTTAGTATATCCAGCTATAATCATTTAAGTAC
>NW_028170118.1:0-1000 GCF_963971535.1 Notolepis coatsorum
GCTGTGCTGATCCAAGTTCCTGTGATGCATTGATCCACCAATAACATGTGCAAGATGATATTAGGCCTCACAGGCAGTTCTGTATTTTTCACATTTTTAAGTACAGTGAATAGTAGTCGCCCACGTTGGTACCTCGTTGAAGTCTGCGTTCATATGAATGCTACTTCAGTGAATTTGTTAATTATCACATAGACATAATAATACTGTTCCTTCACCCCCCCCCCCCCCCAATCCTCATAAAGTGTAAAGATGAATTGTGAAAAGAACGTGTGCTTTCTCTCTCTCTGATCTGAGTGTTGTTTTCTTTGTCTCTTTCTCTCCTCCCCCCCTCTCCTCTCTCTCTCTCTCTCCTCTCTCTCTCTCTCTCTCTCTCTCTCTCTCTCTCTCTCTCTCTCTCTCTCTCTCTCTCTCTCTCTCTCTCTTCTCTCTCTCTCTACTTTGCTGTGTTGATCCAAGTTCCTGTGATGCATTGATCCACCAATAAGAAGACAACCAGTAATCCAGTGATCGATCAATCCTTCAGTATCAGAAGCCCTCCTGCCTTTCACAACGGTGTGGGCACTTCCTTTTCCATCCTTTCTCTCTGTTTTTCTGTTGGCCTGTAACTCTGTTGTGATCTTCATGCATATGGTATCTGTTGACAGAATCTGGCTATGGGGCGACAATAATGTGGACTTATGATGAATTGAAAATGGGGGACCCTGATGTAAACAAGACGAAAGTCTTTCTCTGTTCTGCATCCCTTAACAATTGTATGTATTGAGCTGTACTGTACTGTACCCATTCTGCAATCTGTTAATAAACGTTTCAATCAACCAATCAATCAATCAATCAGTCAAGAGGCATGGTTTCTATCTTTAGCCTTTTGACGTGGTTTAGTCATTCACATGTTAAACAGCAGCAGTACTAGAGTTATCCTTTCTCTGAGAGGCAGGTGGGAAAGAGGTAGAGGGGGAGGAGACATCTCTTTAAATACTCGCCACCTGGTGGTATCATGAGT
>NW_028170117.1:0-1000 GCF_963971535.1 Notolepis coatsorum
GAAGACAGGAGGGGACAAGAGAAGACAGGAGGGGACAGGACAGGAGGGGACAGGAGGAGACAGGAGGGGACAGGACAGGAGGAGACAGGAGGGGACAGACAGGAGGAGACAGGAGGAGACAGGACAGGAGGAGACAGGAGGAGACAGGACAGGAGGGGACAGGAGAAGACAGGAGGGGACAGGACAGGAGGGGACAGGAGGAGACAGGGACAGGAGGAGACAGGAGGGGACAGGACAGGAGGGGACAGGAGGAGACAGGACAGGAGGAGACAGGAGGGGACAGGACAGGAGGAGACAGGAGGGGACAGGACAGGAGAAGACAGGAGGGGACAGGAGAAGACAGGAGGGGACATGACAGGAGGGGACAGGAGGAGACAGGACAGGAGGAGACAGGAGGGGACAGGACAGGAGGACAGGAGGAGACAGGAGGGACAGGACAGGAGGGGACAGGAGAAGACAGGACAGGAGAAGACAGGAGGGGACAGGACAGGAGAAGACAGGACAGGGGGGACAGGACAGGAGAAGACAGGACAGGAGGGGACAGGAGGGACAGGACAGGAGAAGACAGGAGGGGACAGGAGAGGAGGGGACAGGAGAAGACAGGACAGGAGGAGAGAGGAGAAGACAGGACAGAGGAGACAGGAGGAGACAGGACAGGAGAAGACAGGAGGGGACAGGAGAGGAGGAGACAGGAGAGGAGAAGACAGGAGGGGACAGGAGAAGACAGGAGGGGACAGGACAGGAGGAGACAGGACAGGAGAAGACAGGAGAGGAGGAGACAGGAGGAGACAGGACAGGAGGGGACAGGAGATGACAGGAGAGGACAGGAGAGGACAGGAGATGACAGGAGAGGACAGGAGGGGACAGGAGATGACAGGAGGGGACAGGAGATGACAGGAGTGGACAGGAGAGGACAGGAGGGGACAGGAGAAGACAGGAGGAGACAGGACAGGAGGGGACAGGAGAGGAGGAGACAGGACAGGAGATGACAGGAGATGAC
>NW_028170116.1:0-14565 GCF_963971535.1 Notolepis coatsorum
CGATCATTAGTATTGTGTGTGTGTGTGTGTGTGTGTGTGTGTGTGTGTGTGTGTGTGTGTGTGTGTGTGTGTGTGTGTGTGTGTGTGTGTGTGTGTGTGTGTGTGTGTGTGTGTGTGTGTGTGTGTGTAGTACACTGTACACCCCCCCCCCCCCCCCCCCCCGGTCGCATCCACTTCCACCACGGGCTCCTGCTATTCTGCACCGCTTGCATAAACTTTGAATATCCCGTGAAGCGTCCTGTGTTGGGATAATATGTAGCGGTGCAATAGCGCCACGCGTGGCCGGCCGCTGGAACTGCGAGGCGGGCGGGTGGCGTAGAGGTTTGCAGGATTGCAAGAAGTTAGGGCCCAAGGGTCCAATTTACAGAGTCGCGGATCCGTGGCGAAAAGTTTTCACACTGCTTGTATAATTATAGTACATTACCCTTCTTCAGCGCACTATTTAGCTTGTAAGCCCTCCTGACGATTGGAAGAAAACTATTATGGTTTGGGGGGGGGGGGGGGGGGGGGGGGGGGCAGATTATATTACATTGGATTCAGATGTATTGTCATTATACAGCACAAGTACTGTACAGTACAACGAAAAGAGCTTTGGCATCCAAGTTCCAACCAGAGTGCAAATGTAACAGTAAAGTGCAACAGCAATATACAATGTACAGGTGATTAAACTGGGTATAAAATATAAAAATTAGTACTATACTGACTGAGTTTAGTGCTGGTCAGATAGGTACAGAGTTGTAGTATTAATATGTACAGTGATACGGGTATAACGACACTGTGGTAGTAAGTAATACTGGCCAGCAGCGTAAGAGTACGAGTCAGTAAGAATATAGGTAAGGGATATCTACAGATATGTAAAAATTATTATGCAGGTATATGTACAGACAGATGTGTATATATATATATATACAGACAGATATATGTGTGTGTGTATATATATTAGGGATGCTCGATATTGGCTTTTTTACCGATACCGATATACCGATATTGTCCAACTCTTAATTTCCGATACCGATATCAACCAATACCGATATATGCAGGGTCCCCCCCCCCCCCCCCCCCCCCCCAAAATGGAATAATTTCAATTTACATATCTCTTGTTGTGGAATTAACATTATGCATACTTTTGACAATAAATTAAATCAGAATTTGTTCTTACTTGCTTGCCTGGGTAAATAAAGGTTGTAGAAAAAAAGATGTATATATTTTTTTTGAAAACCGATACCGATATTTTCCGATATCACATTTTAATGCCGATATCGGCCGATAATATCGGACATTCCCTTTTTTTTTTTTTTTTTATATCTTTTTCCCCCTCCTTTTTCCTCCAATTTTCTCCCATCCCAATGTTAGTCGTTATGCCAATTCCCAATCCCCCTTCCTGGTCGCTGCGCACTTACCCCCCACAGTCGGTCTGGGAGAGTGGAGGCTACCACGTGCTTCCTCCGACACACGTCCAGCCAATCAACCGCTTCTTTTCACCTGGCAGCGCGGATTCTCACTGAGAGGGCGTAGCGTGTGGAAGGATCACACTCAGGTCCTATCCGCGCTTAGCAGGCGCCCCGACCGAACTGTAGGAGTCGCTGTTTACAACGACCCGGACCCACCCTGCCAGGTTCTCCCACCCTCTAATACTGCCAATTGTATTAGTGTGAACGGCCAGCCAAGCTGGTGACAACCCCGGAGCTGTGAGCTGGATTCGAACAGGCAAATCCAGCCGCTCCGGGGTTGGTGACGAACGCAATCTCCGTTACGCCACCTGACCGCCCTAATATCAGACATTTCTAATATATATACATATACACAGTGTATACAGCATTATTGTACATGCTATATATAGAGTTATGTTATGGATCAAGGTAAGAATGTTGAGTCCAGTTGTTGTGAAGGGCCAGATTAAACCGAATATATATATTTATTTATATATATATATTTAATTGTATTTGTATATTCTCTAATATTCCCTGATATCCCTTGTATATTCCTTGTACAATATACATTGAATATCCATTCTAGCCTACTGAACATCCCATAATAGTCTCCATTCTACTATTGGTCGAGACCTTGGTGCCAGGCTGCCATACCCCTCAGACCCAGTTCAAACGTACCGCTCGACATGTACGAACAAGTCCTAGTTCCGCGTAGGAATTTGGCTACCGCACCACTAATGGGACTATTTGTTCATAGTGCGTATATATACTGCGCTACTAAAGTAGGACTTTCTTTTCAGTCCAGTTTCTTACCCTCCAATAGAGTCACAGACGTAAAGCCTCCCCGCGACGCCACGTGTGGGAGTAAGGCCAAGTTCGCCTACCATCGGTATTGAGACATCGTGTATATTAATATTTGAATAGTCATATTTGGCACTATATCGTCGAGTTGGACGTAGTCTATTAAGCTAATAATAGTCTGTTAATATATAGTGCTTCGTGCGGTGAGAATACTACCGTAGTCAGTACCCCATCGTTTCGGGCAGAGAACTGGCTGCTTACCCAGGGTGGTTGACCCTATGTGAAGCTGCACCCGAGGAGCCCCAGAGCCGACGAGCGAGTGGACCTGTATACCGGATTATTCTACCGACGACAGCCCGCCTTCCCAGGCACGGATTATGCTTTGGATACTTTGATTATTCCATGGATAAAGACCCCCGACACTGCCGTGTGTTGGAACCCCCCCCCCTGGAGAGGACGCAAGGTGAGGAGACGCTCTGCAAGACGAGGTCTCTTCACGTCTCTCCCCCGTGGACCGGAGAGAGCCGGCCCACAAAGAGTCCACCTGCTTTCATCTGTGGTCCAAGGATCGCCGGCGCATTGAACGGCACTACAGTGGGTTCACCTGGGATACCCTTGGCCGGACGAGGCAGCCGGATTCTACCCCCCCCCCCCCCTCCTACTCCTGTCGGCTTACAAGCGACCGGATTACCCCCTCTAGTGTATCTAGTATAATCATTAAAGTATCATTGCTGTTATTCCTTAACTATTCCAGGTCGTATATTTACCACCTGCGCCTTCAGAGATTGGACATTCTCTATTGATATACCGACGAATACTCCTTGCCATAAAAGTGCATACTATTTCAATTTATAAATGTAATTAAGTGATTAAGTGCTTATTCTACACACCATCGCTGTGTAGGAAATAAAGACCTGTTTCTAATTCGTACATTTGTGTTGGATCCGTTTCATCTACGTGAGAGTGTTCATGATAATATATTTATGCCGTGTACTGGGTGGCCGAATATTAAGTACAAAGGTAGTGGTAGTAAGTATCATATCTAGTAATACAGTCAGGGAATTGTACCCCTCAGTTACAATTGGTCCTTCGAGCCGGATGGTAATCAGTGTAATATTAATATAGTGTTATTAATATTGAAATGGCCTATGATGAACACTCCACGAAACGATCCTCCTAACCAACGCCCGCAGCGCGCACGACGGCTCCCTCAGTACTTAGAGGCTTACGCTGTCAGTCAACAACCTAGTCTTCTACTAACAGTAAACGCGGTAAAACTAGAAAGTAAAAGTATGTCTAACCCCAACGCCCAGACTACCCCGACCATAGAGGCCCCTACGGGCTCTAATGTAACTGACCAAGTTCACGGTGGGGACCAGTGGGAACCAGACATGACTTCACACCCCGCCAGTACTGAAGAAGTAGTCCCCGATGAGTCCCGGGAGGAATACAACGCTACCGAGAGAGAACTCGGCACGGAAGAAGACGGGGAGAGCACCGTGGAGATAGAGCTCCAAGGCTCCGCAAGGAGTACCCCGAGGGAAGGCTCCCCTATACAACCGCCTTCTCCCAGCGAGGCAGAGAGGACCCTACAGCAGGCCTTCCTCATCAGCCTGAACGCCGCTGCTGAACGCGACCGACTGCAGATCCAGCAGCGGAGCGAAGAAGAGCATATACGTCTAGAAATAAGACGCATTCAGATGGAAGAGAATGTGGCCCGAGACCGAGCAGACAGCCAGCGAGCAGCTGCTGGTGCTCTACGGGACGCAGAGCGCGACAGACAGCAAGCGCAACTAATAGAACAGCTGATCAGACGGACAACACCCTCTACCTCCGCCAGAGGCTCCAGGAACTCGTCTAGACACACCTCCAGGGCGGCATCCCCTAGCCGAGTAAACAACCCTGAACTTGACCAACAGACGAGGTCTATACCCCCCACAGACCACCTCCCCCCACCGGTCCAAGCGAGACCTAGCAACCGGGAAGGAGCAGCATATCCTGTGGAGAGGCTAAACCAGAGACTACAAGCACTGGATGACCTAACTGAAGACGAAGAGGAAGAGGAGGAGAACCACGCCCGAAGACAGCACAGTACTCTACCGGACCAGGAGGTCCGGTACAGCCCAGGCTATACTCCCGCGGAGCTGCGCTACAGACCCCCGACTCTATACACGGGTGAGCACGACGCACGACCCGCACCGAGGAACAGCACCTGGACAAGCGGGCCATGGTACACTGCCAGTACCAGCCCATACCAAGGAGCGGGAGGAGACTCGCCTAGGAGGCCTCTCCCCCAACGCTCGCCGATGTATCCACAGTCAGCGTCATACATTGGCACGCCTATGGTACCCGACTTCACCCAAGAGAACCGGGCCCAGTATACAGAACTCCGCATGTGTCTGGAGACCATGTTGGTGGATGTATTGGATGAACGCCACAAATACGCCATCCTACTGCAGCACTTAAAGGTGCCCCGCGCACATAATATAGCGCTCGCCTACGCGACTTCCACCACCCCATACACAGCAGCGCTGGTAGCATTGGACCAGAGGTATGGGCGCATATGGGATTACGTGATCCAGGAGATCCGACACATCGACCGCTTACCCCCAGCAATAGACAATCGAGCACTGGACGACCTGTCCATCAGAGTGCAGTCCCTGGTAGGGATGTTGGGAGCGCAAAGAGAGAAGGGGAAGTATGAACTTTACGCCAACTCAAATGTGGAAAGGATTCTGGAGAAGCTGCCGCCCGCTCGTCAGGAGCGCTTTAGGGACCACAGAGACCCGAATGGCCCCGAACCGAACCTCCTCGATCTAGCAGACTTCCTGGCGAGAGAAGTCAGCAGCCTACGGCTAGATACATTCGGACGGAGCACCCCTGGCTCCAGAGAAGGAACCAGACGACTAAATGATGGAAGAAGATCGGTGACTCTGATGCACCAATCGGAGTCAGTACCGAGCAGCAGGAGCCACAGTACCCCCTCCAGAACGGAGAAGTGGAAGATAGTGTGCCCCTACTGTGAGAAAGAACACTGGCTAGCGCAATGTGACTCCTTCCCCAAGCTGAACGCGGAGGAAGCAGGTCAATGGATAAAGTCCAACAAGCGCTGTTTTCGCTGTGCGCGCTCACACATGGCAGCCGAATGCCGCTTAAAGAAAAGGTGCACCAAGTGCGATGGAGCCCATCTGGACATACTTCACGACAGTAACAGACGGCGCCCTTCACCTGCACCATCCAGCCGCAAAGCGAGCGTCATGTACATCGATCCCGCCAGCAGCAGTGGAGCCCGAGTACTCCTAAAAGTAGTGCGTGTGACACTAAGCTACCAGAATAAAGTCCTGGACACTTACGCCGTCCTCGATGACGGGTCAGAGAAGACCCTGCTGCTCGCCTCCGCTGCGGCCCAGCTGGGGCTGCGGGGAAGCGAAACCCAAATGACAATTCGGACAATAAGACGAGATTTGAAGACGATAAAGGGCGAGAATGTCTCATTCTCTATCGCAGCAAGCGGCCAGCCTGAGCGACGGTACCAGATTGCAGACGCTTTCACCAGCCAAGAAATAGGACTGTCGCGGTACACATACCCCGTCGCCAAGCTGATGGAGAAATATGCACATCTGCGCAAGTTACCGATCCCGCTCATAGACAATGCTATGCCGACCCTGTTGATAGGCTCCGACCATGCAGACCTCATTGTCCCGATAGACCGGGTTCATACCGGACCCCGAGGCTGTCCTGCAGCAGTCGAGACCCGTTTGGGATGGACTCTCCAAGGCCCGCTCGCCAAATCTCTCAACCGAAGTACAGCCACTAGATGTCTCCACTCCCGAGTCACAGAGGGAGAAACCGCACTCCTGCAACACGTAGAGCGGCTATGGACCCTGGAACAAATGCCCTTTAAGAACGGAAAGAAAGACATTCGCTCTAAAGATGACATTTACGCCATTCACCTCCTCGAGACAGGGACCAAGAGAGTCCCGGTCAACGGCGTGTTGAGATACGCCACGCCACTCCTGCGGCGAGAAGGAATGCCTACTTTCCACGCCAAGACAGACGCCACAGAACGGTACCTGCTGAACACGGAGCGGCGCTTAGCCAAGAACCCCGCCCAAGAGAGTGTATACCGCGCTGAGATTGAGAAGCTCATCACAGCGGGACACGTCACAAAGATGGACATTAAAGAGGCTGACCAGACCACTGAATCGGCGGCGCCGACCACCAGACGGAGTGTGTACACAACACTCGCCCGACAATATGACCCGCTAGGATGTATTCTACCGTACACCACCAGGGCAAAAATGATTGTACGAGCATTGTGGGACAAGGACCAGGGCTGGGACGACCCCATTCCCGCACACCTTGCATCCACCTGGAGAGAGTGGGAGATGGAGCTCCACTCACTCCCAGGCGTTAATATGCGCCGAAGCTACTTCCCACCCACGGTGAGGCCAGAGACATGTAAAATGGACTTACACGTCTTCAGTGACGCCTCAGAGGTCGCATACGGATCAGTAGCCTACTTGCGGGCCCAAGACCAGGGGGGAGAGATCTACACAGCATTTGTCCTCGCCCGCTCGAGAATAGCCCCACGCAAGCAACAATCTATCCCACGTCTAGAGCTCTGCGCAGCCCTAGCCGGAGCGCACCTAGCCACGCTCATCCAACGTGAGCTCACCATACCGGTGTCTAGAACAATCCTGTGGTCAGATTCCACGACGGTACTCGCCTGGATCAAATCGGACTCATGCAAGTACAAAGTCTTCGTGGGAGTCAGAGTCACCGAGATTCAAGACCTAACCGAAGAGTTAACCGGAGAAACAGAGTGGCGCTACGTTGATACAAAACAGAACCCAGCTGACGTCATCACCCGGGGGATGCCCCTGGATGACCTCACCCGTCGCAATGTCTACAGTGACGGCCCCGCATTCCTAAGACTCCCGGAAGGACAGTGGCCCATGCCTATCCCGAGGGAAGCAAGTCCAGAGGAGGTGGAAATTAAGAAGTCTGTGTTCTGTGGATTGAGCACCGTAGCCTCCACCGACCCTAACATAGACGATTGCACGTCCATAGAGAGTGCACAACAAAGAACATTCCTGCGGTACCACCCGGAGTGCAAGTCCCCCGCTGATATGTCAGCAGCTAACTACGAGGAAGCAGAATTGCTTCTACTGCAGCGAGCCCAGAGAGACTCGTTCCCCGATGAATTGGCCTGTCTACAGGGAGGAAAGCCCGTCCCATCCGACAGCAGATTAATTCATCTGGCCCCCGAGAGCGACGCTCATACCCTCATCAGAGTGGGTGGTCGCCTACGCAGAGCCCCCAACACACTCCTGATGGGGCGGCTAGATCCTGCATTGCCCCAGACAATGTACCGGCCTGAAGAAGCGAACGGCCGACGAATGTGGAGGTACAGCCAAGTATTAGCCGACAAGTTTTGGAACAGTTTCCTACTGCACTACCTACCGTCTCTACAGACCCGCCAGAAGTGGGTAAAGGAGAGAGACAATTTGACAGAAGGAACAGTCGTCATGATTATTGATCAATCACTGCCCAGAGCTATGTGGCCGGCCGGCCGCGTAAGCAAAGTGATCACCGGTGCCGACGGCAAGGTCCGAGCAGCTGAAGTGCTCGTCCAGGGTCGCACTTACACCCGTCCCGTGGCAAGGCTCATATAACTGCCTCGACTCCCAGACACAATCGATGATGACCATGACCCTACAACCCTATGACTTCGTGAAGTTGACTGACCCCTACAGCAAACCCTTATGTGTAAATAGACAACGCGATTAATCTGTCTCTGTTTAACTGATTAGGTCTGGGACCTATTCAGGGGGTGGCTGTTGTGAAGGGCCAGATTAAACCGAATATATATATTTATTTATATATATATATTTAATTGTATTTGTATATTCTCTAATATTCCCTGATATCCCTTGTATATTCCTTGTACAATATACATTGAATATCCATTCTAGCCTACTGAACATCCCATAATAGTCTCCATTCTACTATTGGTCGAGACCTTGGTGCCAGGCTGCCATACCCCTCAGACCCAGTTCAAACGTACCGCTCGACATGTACGAACAAGTCCTAGTTCCGCGTAGGAATTTGGCTACCGCACCACTAATGGGACTATTTGTTCATAGTGCGTATATATACTGCGCTACTAAAGTAGGACTTTCTTTTCAGTCCAGTTTCTTACCCTCCAATAGAGTCACAGACGTAAAGCCTCCCCGCGACGCCACGTGTGGGAGTAAGGCCAAGTTCGCCTACCATCGGTATTGAGACATCGTGTATATTAATATTTGAATAGTCATATTTGGCACTATATCGTCGAGTTGGACGTAGTCTATTAAGCTAATAATAGTCTGTTAATATATAGTGCTTCGTGCGGTGAGAATACTACCGTAGTCAGTACCCCATCGTTTCGGGCAGAGAACTGGCTGCTTACCCAGGGTGGTTGACCCTATGTGAAGCTGCACCCGAGGAGCCCCAGAGCCGACGAGCGAGTGGACCTGTATACCGGATTATTCTACCGACGACAGCCCGCCTTCCCATGCACGGATTATGCTTTGGATACTTTGATTATTCCATGGATAAAGACCCCCGACACTGCCGTGTGTTGGAACCCCCCCCCCTGGAGAGGACGCAAGGTGAGGAGACGCTCTGCAAGACGAGGTCTCTCCACATCTCTCCCCCGTGGACCGGAGAGAGCCGGCCCACAAAGAGTCCACCTGCTTTCATCTGTGGTCCAAGGATCGCCGGCGCATTGAACGGCACTACAGTGGGTTCACCTGGGATACCCTTGGCCGGACGAGGCAGCCGGATTCTACCCCCCCCCCCCCCCTCCTACTCCTGTCGGCTTACAAGCGACCGGATTACCCCCTCTAGTGTATCTAGTATAATCATTAAAGTATCATTGCTGTTATTCCTTAACTATTCCAGGTCGTATATTTACCACCTGCGCCTTCAGAGATTGGACATTCTCTATTGATATACCGACGAATACTCCTTGCCATAAAAGTGCATACTATTTCAATTCATAAATGTAATTAAGTGATTAAGTGCTTATTCTACACACCATCGCTGTGTAGGAAATAAAGACCTGTTTCTAATTCGTACATTTGTGTTGGATCCGTTTCATCTACGTGAGAGTGTTCATGATAATATATTTATGCCGTGTACTGGGTGGCCGAATATTAAGTACAAAGGTAGTGGTAGTAAGTATCATATCTAGTAATACAGTCAGGGAATTGTACCCCTCAGTTACACCAGTAGTAGAAGGCAAGAAGGAGGCAGAGATGGTGTTGCTCTTCTCAACATGGTGTTCCTTTTATTTTCAGAAACAGGAGAGCGATAATACATGCAGCATGAAAACATAAAGATAGCCAGGCTACAACTGAGAGTAAATGGAAAAGAAAACGACTTCTCAAGCGTTGAGAATAAATAACCAAAACTAAACAATAACGCCGGGCCAGATATTCCACTTCTGCCCGTGGACGACTGCTCCCAGCTCCACCTTCCTCAGAACGATTTCCATACACGGAAAACCATCCAAGGGACCTCAGGGCGCTAAGAGCGAGACGCTCAGCCAGTATTCATATAACTAGGTTATAAAATAACCTTTCGTTATATACCATACTTGGCTATCGCGTCTCGCTCTGCCAATGAGATATGGGGCAGAGCGGACGCGTGGCCCAACAAGTGTACCCCCTGAGGGCCCGTAAGCCCCAGCCAGGGAGGAGGGGAGTCCCGTCCACCCGCCCGTCCTAACGAAGGCGGGGAGGCAGTCAACTCCACCAAAGTGCGAAAAAAGGGGGAACCAGGCACCCCTGAAAATGCACAGCACAGGCGGGAACACGTGTGGAGTGCGCCCTGACGCCCCCGGGGGGGACCTGTCCTGTGTCCAGCCAACGTGTAGCAAGGGGCAATGCCCTCGCACAACCAATGTGACAGGCGCTGCTTGGACAGCGCCTTACCCGCGCGAGGGCCACCGTAACAAACAAACAGTTGATCGGAAGCCCTGAGATCCTGTGTCCGACTGAGGTAAACCCCCAGTGCACGGACAGGACACAGCAGGTGAAGGGCCGCCCAATTATTTTTTGTCAAATCAGTTGTGCAATAGTCACTTTTGGTGAGTTGTTTCTATACAATTCAGTTATATGACATTTAGGTATGACACAGGACTACACAAGCATTTTTAGTATAGGAATGTGTCAACAGACTAAAGCAGGGAACCACAATATTTTGCATACGAATTATGCAGAATGTAATATCATAACTGTCCATTACTTTTCTTGCAATTGAGCCAATTTTCCTTAGGTACGGTTTTGAGGTGTGTGTTCAACAGAATGTAGTATCAAAAACACATTCACAAAAAGTATGGGTTACTGAATGCTGAACTGCACTGTTATAATCACTAAGCCAGACCTTACCTGTGTCCCTGTATCACTTGTCTCTGCTGCCCTTTGATTAAAAAACGTCCCTATGTCCATTTTCCTTTTTTTTGGGCATATTTCAGTTAGTCACAGCAAAAGTCACCTAGTAAAAGTGAGATAATTGACAATATCAAAACATGCTAGGGCTGTACCAAATAGTTCGAAGCTTCGTTCATAATGTTGACATTCGAATTCTAAAGCAACATAAAAAAATGTAATTTATTTTTATTTTTTTTACATTTTTATTTGCCAAGGTATGGCGAGTGCCATACCTTGCCATACCAAATGGACGCCCCTGGGGCCGCCTCCAACTCACTAGCGTGAGGAGGCGGATCAAACTCCTGAACCACAATATCCCTGGAGCGAAAAGAGCTCTGGATATTCTTTGGCACGAAGACTGGATTAGGCCTCAGAGTCGCACCGCTATCGGCCCGAATAGACAGGCACTCAGGCCGCACCGAGAGAGCACACAGCTCACCCACGCGCTTAGCGGAGGTGATGGCCAAAAGGAACGCAGTCTTAAAAGACAGCTGCTCCAATGGCGCCTGCTCAAGAGGCTCAAACGGGGCCTCCGACAACCGGCCCAGGACCAGTTGGAGGTCCCAACTCGGAGACAGAGAACGTTCCACAGGCTTGAGACACCGAGCGCCAAGCAGGAAACGTTTCACGAGAAGGTGGCTGAACATCGTACCACCCTCAAAACCCACGTGACAAGAGGATATAGCCGCGGCGTATACCCTCACTGTCGAGGCCGACAGCCTATTCAGGATAGACTGGAGGAAGGAAAGAACAGCGTCCAAGGGGCAGGACACCAGACCCAGGCCCCCAACCTCACACCACTCTTGAAAAGCACGCCACTTACCCACGTAAACCGCGACATTGGACGGAGCGAGTGCGTTCCGGATGGTGTCAACCACAGTAGGGTTAAGAACCATTCCCTCCAGACTCACCCTCTCAGCAGCCAAACCTTCAATGGCTGCCCCAGAAAAGGGAACAGACACAGCGATCCGTGTGCCTGAGAGAGGGCACTGGTGGGACTGTCTGCTCGCAAACAGATCCACCGTGGCCTCCCCGAATCGGTCCCAGACCTGCCTGACTATGTCTGGACGTAGTCCCCACTCGTCGGGATGAGGACCGCCCGCGACATCACATCTGCACCCACATTCTCCTTGCCAGGGATGTGGAGCGCCCTCAGGCTGCGCAGATTGAGAGACGCCCATAGCCAGAGCTCGACCACCGCCCGGTGCAGACGGATGGAGCGTACTCCTCCCTGTCTGTTGATATACGACACTGTCGTCGTGTTGTCCGTCCTGACCAACACATGCTCGCCCACCACCAGGTGGCCGAACTGCTTGAGGACCAGAAGGACCGCCCTCAATTACCGCCCTCAATTACTTTCAAGTAAATTTTTTACATAAATGACATAGACAAATCTAAACTATTTTAATGTTGCTGTGGGACAAAGTGAGACTAGCCTCCAATCAAATGCCATGTATGTAGATATTATAATTACTATGTTTATATAGTGGATCATACAAACACAATAGATGTTTTGGAACTTTTGATATGTATTGCCCCTCAACAGGCCACAACTGGGCAACATTAAATTATGCTTGTTAAGCACTATACCAAAAATAAATAACAAATATATACTGATTGATTCAACATTTTAATTAACAGATTGCAGAATGGGTACAGTACAGTACAGCTCAATACACACAATTGTTAAGGGGATGCAGACCAGAGAAAGACTTTCGTCTAGTTTACATCAGGGTCCCCCATTTTCAATTCATGACATTTATGACATAAACATACAGATATAAGAATCTAATCTAATCATCTAAACTAATCTAATCATGACATTTAAGACATGCATGACATACAGATATATATAGTGAGCACCTGAAGACTGTGCTATTAAACCAGGAAGTGCAGCACTGTTGATAAGGCTGTAGCCTCCACTACTGTGCCCTGCGCTGCAACACAACTAACAGAAGAGTTGGATTCGTTTTGGATTATTTGGGCTTGCCAAACCAACTATCAAAACGTACATGTCTCACGTTGACTGAACTGTCGCTGTGTGTCAGACCCTGGATGCTTTCAAACACCCGCCCACCTCTACCTCTGATTGGCTTACCATGACATTTTACTCAACCTCAGCCAATCACTGTCCACTAACCAAGGAAAAAAAGTATTGCTTCTCGGCGCAGAGATCTGTCTGATGAAAAAAACAGATTAAATCATAGTAACGCGCCGCATTTTTTGGCAGTAACGGTAACGGCGTTATTAAGATTGGAAGAGTAATATTACTCGTTACTGAAAAAACGAACGCCGTTAGTAACGCCGTTATTTATAACGCCGTTATTCCCATCACTGTATATAACAGAGGATTACTATAAAGGGCAAGAATACCCAGCAGACATCACACAGTAATCAGTGACACAAACACACACAGGTGACAACAATCAGAAAAGTGCAGAGACAGGGTGAAGTACTCCAGGATGGCAGTAGGGCCCCCATTCCTGTGAGAGGACAGAAAGCCCAAACGTTACAGAGTTATATAGGTACATTTTTATATAAGGTTAACTGTTTTTATATATTCTATTTACCGTAGCCTTTTTTTATTTGATTATATATTGACATTTTGAGATAACTTGCTTATTACAAATCGTATTATGTGTTTTTTTTTCATGTTCTCTCAGAATTCTGTCTTAGAATTGAAGAACCCTGTAGCTTTCCATGGCCAGTAGCCATCATCCATCATCCTTAGAAGGTTTAGTCCTTCATATTCTAATTTTTTTTTTAATTATCTTTTTCGTCCTTCTTTTTCCGTTTTTCTCCCCTCCCAATGTTAGTTGTTATGCCAATTCCCAATCCCCTTCCTGGTCGTTGCGCACTCTACCCCCTACCGTCGGTCTGGGAGGGCGGAGACTATCACATGCTTCCTCCGACACACCCAGCCCACCACTTATTTTCACCTTGCAGCACGGACTCTCACTGAGAGAGTGTAACGTGTGGAAGGTGGTCACACTACCTCTCTTAGATTTGATTTGATTTGATTAGATTAGATTTGATTTGAATTTTTTTTTAAATACGAGATTCCAGAAAAACATCAAGGATGCTACACAAAAAAGTCAAGACTTATTTCCATTGTGGTCCTTGGTCTCAGACAGACAAGCAATACAAAACATGACCATAAATAACAATTTGACAAACTACATAGACATGAACTTTTTAAAAGCAGTACAAACGCAGCCACAGGCAACAATGTATCAGACACCATTTTCATGCATTTTAAAATCTAGTTTTTGACATTGTCGAGGAGCCATTTTACTTTTTTCTTAAAATTGTGCCGGCTACTGATGCATTTTAGCTGTGAAGGTAGCAAATTCCAATTTGAGGCACCCCAGAATTTAAAAGAACATTTGCCCATATTAGTTTTGAACCTTGGAATACGCAGGTCAGCAATGCTGGCTCTGGTGTTATGGGTATGCATGTCCCTGTTCCACTGAAAATAATTTGTAAGATAAGAGGGGGCCCTATTATTATAAATGTTGTGAACTATGTTGAGCTGAAGTTGAACGGACCTGGCTTCCAGAGGGAGCCAGCCCAGCAACTGGATCCTTCCCTCGCTGTGCAGGCGCCCCGACCGAACTGTAGGAGTCGCTGTCCACAACGACGACCCAGACCCACCCACCGGCTTCCCTCCCGCTGACTCTGCCAATCGAGCCAGTATGACGGCCGGCCAAGCCGGAAGCAACGCTGACAGCTGGATTCGATACCAGTGTCTCTTGCGTTGGTGACGAGCGCCTTGTCCGCTGCGCCACCCAGCCGCCCTAGTCCTTCATCTTCTAATCTCACGTGTCAGTTTGTTAACCTGACAGGGCCAACAA
>NW_028170115.1:0-35000 GCF_963971535.1 Notolepis coatsorum
GTGATAGTAGAGAGTTTCTTGGTAGTGATAGGTAAAGGAGTTGTCTTGGTAGTGATAGGTAGAGGAGTTGTCACATACAGACAGACATAATGACAGAATAAAATAAATAATTCATAATACAAATAATAAAGAAAAAAGAATGAAAGAATAAAAATAAAGAAAGAAAATAACAAAGAAACAATA
Organism: Notolepis coatsorum; assembly: GCF_963971535.1. Lineage (NCBI taxonomy): Eukaryota > Metazoa > Chordata > Actinopteri > Aulopiformes > Paralepididae > Notolepis > Notolepis coatsorum. The sequence goes on from NW_028170115.1 coordinate 184, forward strand.
AAACAGAATTAAAGAAAGAAAGAAAGAAAGAAGAAAGAAAGAAAGAAAGAAAGAAAGAAAGAAAGAAAGAAAAGAAAGAAAGAAAGAAAGAAAGAAAGAAAGAAAGAAAGAAAGAAAGAAAGAAAGAAAGAAAGAAAATAAATAATATAAATAAATAAATAAATAAATAAATAAATAATAAATAAATAAATAAATAAATAAATAAATAAATAAATAAATAAATAAATAAATAAATAAATAAATAAATAAATAAATAAATAAATAAATAAATAAATAAATAATGCAATAACAAAAAAAGAATGAATGGAAACCATAACAGAAGCTAAAAATAAAGAGACAGCAACAACAACAGGGCGATAGTGGCTCGGAAGGTAGAGCAGTAGTCTGGCAATCCGGAGGTTATCGGTTCGATTCCCGCTCCTCCCGGGCAGCGTGTCCTTGAGCAAGACTCTTAATTGCTCCAGATGAGCAGGTCGGCACCTTGCATGGTTGCCTCCGCCATCGGTGTGTGAATGTGTGAGTGAATGGGTAAAATGTGAGTAACAAATTGTAAAGCGCTTTGGATAAAATAAAATGTCTCCTGACATCTGACTACACGGCAGTGTGTGTGTGTGTGTGTGTGTGTGTGTGTGTGTGTGTGTGTGTGTGTGTGTGTGTGTGTGTGTGTGTGTGTGTGTGTGTGTGTGTGTGTGTGTGTGTGTGTGTGTGTGTGTGTGTGTGTGTGTGTGTGTGTGTGGCGTGCGTGCGTGCGGGTGCGTGCGTGCGTGCGTGCGTGCGTGCGTGCGTGCGTGCGTCGTGCGTGGTGTGTGTGTGTGTTGACAACAGGCAATGGTAAAGCTAACCGGAAGCATTCCACAGAATAGAGTGACAGCCGAGCCTTAGCATAAGAGACTGAGAGGGAGTCAAGTAATGACACAATATGGAGAGAAGAGGAGGAGAGGAGAGAGGAGAGGCGAGAGAGGAGGAGAGAAGAGAGAGAGGAGAGAGAGGAGGAGAGGAGATGAGGAGAGGAGAGAGAAGAGGAGATAGGAGAGATGAGGGAGATTAGAGGAGATAAGAGGAGAAAGGAGAGGGGAGGAGAGGGAGGAGGGAGAGGAGAGGGAGAGGAGAGGAGAGGAGAGGAGAGGAGAGGAGAGGAGAGGAGAGGAGAGGAGAGGAGAGGAGAGGGAGAGAGGAGAGGAGAGGAGAGAGGAGGAGTGGGTGGACTTACCATTGATACTGCTCCTGTCAATCAAGTTATTGTCAGATGGCCAGTAACCAGCATCATGTCCTCGGCCTGAGCGGAGAGATAACGAATCAGAAGAAGACCATGAGGAGAGATAACGAATCAGAAGAAGACTCAACATGATGTCATAATATAACATCTGGGGAGAGATAGGGGAGGAGGAGAAGGATTAGAGAGGAGAGGAGGAGGAGAGAGGAGAGGAGAGGTGAGGAAAGGAAGAGAGGAGGAGAGGAGAGGAGGGAGAGGAGAGGAGGAGGAGTAGGATTAGAGAGGAGAGGAGAGGAGGAGGAGATGAGATGCGGAGAGGAGAGGTGAGGAAAGGAGAGGAGGGGATGGGGGAGGAGGAGGAGAGAGATGGGGTGAGGGGGTGTATGAGACAGAGAGAGAGAGAAAGAGGAGTGTATGTGTTTAGCTCAGCAGCACCAGGGTTAAAGGTTCTATTCTCACAGGGAACCAACTCACAATAAATATGTAAACACTGTGAGCTCCTTTAGATAACAGCTTCCAGCGATGGCATGTATTATGTTACAGAAAGCATATGCTATACAGTCGGTGTCGTTTAATAACCCAGTAATCCGCCATATGGTGCCGCAGCGGGGGCGAGGGGGGAGGGGGGGGGGGGGGGGGCATCTGTGCTCATGCTGATGGTGGATTTAAAAACGCGCGGAACAGCATTTATCTCTCTCTACAACCTGCTCCATGTTGAATCTCTCTCTCTTTACAACCTGCTCCATGTTGAATATCTCTCTCTCTACAACCTGCTCCATGTTGAATATCTCTCTCTTTACAACCTGCTACATGTTGAATATCTCTCTCTTTACAACCTGCTACATGTTGAATATCTCTCTCTTTACAACTGCTCCATGTTGAATATCTCTCTTTACAACCTGCTACATGTTGAATATATCTCTCTTTACAACCTGCTACATGTTGATATCTCTCTCTTTACAACCTGCTACATGTTAATATCTCTCTCTTACAACCTGCTCCATGTTGAATATCTCTCTCTTTACAACCTGCTACATGTTGAATATCTCTCTCTTTACAACCTGCTACATGTTGAATATATCTCTCTTTACAACCTGCTACATGTTTAATATCTCTCTCTTTACAACCTGCTCCATGTTGAATATCTCTCTTTACAACCTGCTCCATGTTGAATATCTCTCTCTTTACAACCTGCTACATGTTGAATATCTCTCTCTTTACAACCTGCTACATGTTGAATATCTCTCTTTACAACCTGCTCCATGTTGAATATCTCTCTCTTTACAACCTGCTACATGTTGAATATCTCTCTCTTTACAACCTGCTACATGTTGAATATCTCTCTTTACAACCTGCTACATGTTGAATACTCTCTCTTTACAACCTGCTCCATGTTGAATATCTCTCTCTTTACAACCTGCTACATGTTGAATATCTCTCTTTACAACCTGCTACATGTTGAATATCTCTCTCTTTACAACCTGCTCCATGTTGAATATCTCTCTCTTTACAACCTGATACATGTTGAATATCTCTCTCTTTACAACCTGCTACATGTTGAATATCTCTCTCTTTACAACCTGCTACATGTTGAATATCTCTCTCTTTACAACCTGCTACATGTTGAATATCTCTCTCTTTACAACCTGCTACATGTTGAATATCTCTCTCTTTACAACCTGATACATGTTGAATATCTCTCTCTTTACAACCTGATACATGTTGAATATCTCTCTCTTTACAACCTGATACATGTTGAATATCTCTCTCTTTACAACCTGCTACATGTTGAATATCTCTCTTTACAACCTGCTACATGTTGAATATCTCTCTCTTTACAACCTGATACATGTTGAATATCTCTCTCTTTACAACCTGATACATGTTGAATATCTCTCTCTTTACAACCTGCTACATGTTGAATATCTCTCTTTACAACCTGCTACATGTTGAATATCTCTCTCTTTACAACCTGCTACATGTTGAATATATCTCTCTTTACAACCTGCTACATGTTGAATATCTCTCTTTACAACCTGCTACATGTTGAATATCTCTCTTTACAACCTGCTACATGTTGAATATCTCTCTCTTTACAACCTGCTACATGTTGAATATCTCTCTCTTTACAACCTGCTACATGTTGAATATCTCTCTTTACAACCTGCTACATGTTGAATATCTCTCTCTTTACAACCTGCTACATGTTGAATATCTCTCTCTTTACAACCTGCTACATGTTGAATATCTCTCTCTTTACAACCTGCTACATGTTGAATATCTCTCTTTACAACCTGATACATGTTGAATATCTCTCTCTTTACAACCTGCTACATGTTGAATATCTCTCTTTACAACCTGCTACATGTTGAATATCTCTCTCTTTACAACCTGCTACATGTTGAATATCTCTCTTTACAACCTGCTACATGTTGAATATCTCTCTCTTTACAACCTGCTCCATGTTGAATATATCTCTCTTTACAACCTGCTACATGTTGAATATCTCTCTCTTTACAACCTGCTCCATGTTGAATATCTCTCTCTTTACAACCTGCTACATGTTGAATATCTCTCTCTTTACAACCTGCTCCATGTTGAATATCTCTCTCTTTACAACCTGCTCCATGTTGAATATCTCTCTCTTTACAACCTGCTACATGTTGAATATCTCTCTCTTTACAACCTGCTACATGTTGAATATCTCTCTCTTTACAACCTGCTACATGTTGAATATCTCTCTCTTTACAACCTGCTCCATGTTGAATATCTCTCTCTTTACAACCTGCTACATGTTGAATATCTCTCTCTTTACAACCTGCTACATGTTGAATATCTCTCTCTTTACAACCTGCTACATGTTGAATATCTCTCTCTTTACAACCTGCTACATGTTGAATATCTCTCTTTACAACCTGCTACATGTTGAATATCTCTCTCTTTACAACCTGCTACATGTTGAATATATCTCTCTTTACAACCTGCTCCATGTTGAATATCTCTCTCTTTACAACCTGCTCCATGTTGAATATCTCTCTCTTTACAACCTGCTACATGTTGAATATCTCTCTCTTTACAACCTGCTCCATGTTGAATATCTCTCTTTACAACCTGCTACATGTTGAATATCTCTCTCTTTACAACCTGCTCCATGTTGAATATCTCTCTCTTTACAACCTGCTACATGTTGAATATCTCTCTCTTTACAACCTGCTACATGTTGAATATCTCTCTCTTTACAACCTGCTCCATGTTGAATATATCTCTCTTTACAACCTGCTCCATGTTGAATATCTCTCTTTACAACCTGCTACATGTTGAATATCTCTCTTTACAACCTGCTACATGTTGAATATCTCTCTTTACAACCTGCTACATGTTGAATATCTCTCTCTTTACAACCTGCTACATGTTGAATATCTCTCTCTTTACAACCTGCTCCATGTTGAATATCTCTCTTTACAACCTGCTACATGTTGAATATCTCTCTTTACAACCTGCTACATGTTGAATATCTCTCTCTTTACAACCTGCTACATGTTGAATATCTCTCTTTACAACCTGCTACATGTTGAATATCTCTCTCTTTACAACCTGCTACATGTTGAATATCTCTCTTTACAACCTGCTACATGTTGAATATATCTCTCTTTACAACCTGCTACATGTTGAATATCTCTCTCTTTACAACCTGCTACATGTTGAATATCTCTCTCTTTACAACCTGCTACATGTTGAATATCTCTCTCTTTACAACCTGCTACATGTTGAATATCTCTCTCTTTACAACCTGCTACATGTTGAATATCTCTCTCTTTACAACCTGCTACATGTTGAATATCTCTCTCTTTACAACCTGCTACATGTTGAATATCTCTCTCTTTACAACCTGCTACATGTTGAATATCTCTCTTTACAACCTGCTACATGTTGAATATCTCTCTTTACAACCTGCTACATGTTGAATATCTCTCTTTACAACCTGCTACATGTTGAATATCTCTCTCTTTACAACCTGCTACATGTTGAATATATCTCTCTTTACAACCTGCTACATGTTGAATATCTCTCTCTTTACAACCTGCTCCATGTTGAATATCTCGACCAACCTGCTACATAGAAAACATAAATAAAATACTAATCGACCACTGGAAAAAATGTACATGATGTATGTTATGTTTATAGCCATAAGTCGTATATATTTACGTGTTGTATAAGTAATATATTTATGTGTTGCATATTGTAATATAGATGTGTGTTGTATAAGTAATACATGTACGTGTTGTATATACGTAATATACTTGTGTTTTGTATCTGCCAAAGTCCCAAAAGAGTCAGAGACGTTGTTATTCTTTATCAGTAAAAACACCTTCCAGGTAAGAGAGCCCCTTGATGTTGCACTGTTTATTATCTGATCTGATGTGTGGGCGAGTGTGGGAGTGGTGCTGATCGCACCTGCAGGCACCACCATTATGAAATACAGCAGAGTTCTCTTTTTCCACCCAGACAGTTCAATACGTTTTGTTTGTTAAGTTTGATATAATGCAATTGCTGGATCTCATTTCACATTTGATCTTCAACGCCTAGTTAGACAGTTCGCCTGTACGCTTCAAATACAACGCAAAGCCAAATGTAGAGAGGTGTGAGAGAACGCAAACAAAGTCAAGTGAAAGAAGTGAACAGACGCAAGCTTCTCTCGACAGAAACGTTAACGAACATAAATACTTAACCTTATCTACTTAACCTTAACTACTTAAATACTTAACACAATTAACAGATGACTGGCTACAACAAATTGACAGGAAGCGAATGGTGGGTACTGTACTACTGGATTTCAGTGCAGCTTTTGACCTCATAGATCACGAGTTGCTGCTCATCAAACTAACTGCATATGGATTCAGAACTGCAGCTGTTAACTGGATAAAAAGCTATCTATGTAACAGACAGCAATGTGTTGTGTTTAATGGTACCCTGTCCAACTTTAAATCCCTACAGTGTGGAATTCCACAGGGAAGCTGCCTGGGGCCCCTCTTCTACGCCATTTTTACAAATGATTTGCCATGGGTATTAGAAAATACATGTATGGTTATGTACGCTGATGATACTACAATGTATGCATCATCAGACAAGACAGAAGAGCTTAATGAAGTCCTTCAGAGAGAATTAAACTTAGTGTCCACTTGGGTGTCTGAAAACAGGCTGAAGTTAAACATCTCAAAAACCAAGAGCCTAATATTGGAATCCAAGCATGCTATAAGAAAAGACGTGAAGCTAAGTATATCTTTAGACTGAACAGCTATTGAGCAAGTAAGTTAGAGAGGCAAAGCTGTTGGGTGTCACACTTGATGGAACACTCTCATGGTCAACTCACACCAACAATGTGGTTGCCAAAATGAGCAGAGGTATTTCAATTATCAGAAGGTGTAGGTATTTTCTAGCCGATCTGATAGTAAACAGTCATTAGTTCTTTCTCACCTTGACTACTGTAATAATAATAATAATAATAGATTTCATTTGTAATGCGCTTTACAGTTGCGGGGCAACTCTCAGAGCGCTACAGTTAAAGGGACTTAAAAGCTAGCGAGAATAAAGGAAAGAAAGAATATAAAAATAGGCAAGACTAAAACATAAAATAGCAAAGAATAATAAAACTGATAAAATAAATTGGTAAAAGAACATAAAATGTGTGGAGCAAAAAATTTGATAAAAGGTCAACAGAAGGCTCTACTAAAAAGGTGGGTTTTGAGGCCTTTCTTAAAAACATCCACAGTCTGTGGTGCTCTCAGGTAGTCAGGGAGAGCATTCCACAGACTGGGAGCTCAGGAGCAAAAAGCCCGATCTCCCATAGTGCATAGATTTGTCCTTGGGCGCTGGAGGAGGTTTGCCTGGCCAGAGCGGAGATGTCGAGAGGAGGAGTGAGGGGTGATGAGTTCTTTGAGGTATAGGGGGGGGGGGGGGGCGTTTCCGTAGAGGCATTTGTGGGTGAGCAGGGAGACTTTGAACTCAATCCTGAGTGAGACAGGGAGCCAGTGAAGGGACTTGAGGATGGGGGTGATGTGGTGGTATTTCCGCACTCTCATCAGGATCCTAGCAGCGCTGTTTTGGATACATTGTAGCTGTCTGGTCTAATGCCTCAAGACAAGAGCTCAATAAGATCCAGCTCACTCAGAACAGAGCGGCCCGTCTGGCCCTGAACTGCTCAATGAGAAACAGTGTGGAGGGGATGCATACCAAGCTGTCGTGGTTGAAGGTGGAAGACAGACTGGATTGCAGCCTGATCTTGTTCATGAGGAATATATATATCTCAAGAGAACCTGTTTGTATTCACAGCTAACATGTACACATGATCGACATAAGTATAATACTAGGCATGCCTGTAGGGAAACGTGCACACTGCTACTACCAAAAACCAATGCAGCAAAGAAAACTGTGTTATATAGAGCCATGTCATATTGGAATAAACTGCCAGTACACCTTACTCTGATAACCAGTAAGATACGTTTTTAAAATAATTTGAAAAGAGCATTGAGAGAAAAAGTCATTAGTTTACATTAAAGAAAAACACAGATACTGTAGTTTACACTGTAAAGATATGACTGTCTGAGAGTTTAATCCCTTTTATTGTATTTTCTGTGATCTGATACTCTGTTTGTGTACTGTAATGCTATTTGGAATTATTTTTATATGTAGGAATATTGGAATATATTTTTAAATGTATGCTACTATAATGTTATGTATGGATGTACTGTTTTTGTTGTGTGTGGACCCCAGGAAGACTAGTTGTTGCTGCGGTGATGACTAATGGGGATCCGTAATAAAGATAAAGATAACCTGCAAATGTCTGAGAGATTTTCTGAAAATAATATTTGTTTTCGTTTGACTGTTCCAAAGGGAGATTACAGTTATCTTAGAGCAGCTATTCCCAAAGGGGTACAGTATGCACAATGACATCGGGGGTACACCAAATACATCTGATACAAATAGAGAGGGCGAAAAACAGAGAAGGGAGAGATAGTGAGAAAAAGAGGATAGCTGGAGAGAGGGAGATAGAGAGAGAAACAAAGAAACAAAGAAAGAACACACACTCTCTCTCTCTCTCTCACACACACACGCACGCACGCGCGCGCGCACGCACGCACGCACGCACGCACACACGCACACGCACACGCACACACACACACACACACACACACACACACACACACACACACACACACACACACACACACACACACACACACACACACACACACACGCAGAAGCACGTAAGAAAAAAAGTGCCAAAGCTTACCTTGGTCATTAGCCATCTTGTCTGGATGTTCCACTGAGGAGAGAGAGAGGAGAGAGAGAGAGAGAGAGGAGAGAGAGAGAGAGAGAGCGAGAGAGAGAGAGAGAGAGAGAGAGAGAGAGAGAGAGAGAGAGAGAGAGAGAGAGAGAGAGAGAGAGATGTAAACAACTACAACAATACAATTAAATTGACATTCCTGATACATAAGCTTATATATATATTAAGGCTGTCAAAGTTAACGCGGTATTAGCGCGTTATCGCCCGATTATATTAACGCCACAATTTTTTTTAACTAACGTTAACTTTTAAGAACACATTTTTTTTTTATTTACTAGACTTCACTCAGGTGTATTATTGATGCGGAAGGGGAAAGAGAGAAAGAGATCTGGGAGAGTGTGTGTGTGAGAGAGAGGGGGGGGGGTGTGATTACTATTAGCCCTTGTGTGGGTGAATGTACCAAGTTCCTAACGTTTTCTTTCCCCTATTATTTCATGCACACTTCATTCATTATTTTAAATTATTATTTTCTTTTAAGTTATTTTGTGCATCACTTTGATGCAAATTTGCAATGCATGAGGATGATGGTCATCCTTTTGTGTTAAATGGCTGCATAAAGCAAGCATTTGTTGACTCTTGATGAGAGTATTAAAACTTGGAACTTGAAAAAGATCTGTTTAAGGTAGATACAAAAAAATTAATAAACATTAATCACGAGTTAACTATGGACAATCATGCGATTAATCACGATTAAATATTTTAATCGATTGACAGCACTAATATATATATAATAGGGATGTCCGATATTATCGGCCGACCGATATTATCGGCCGATATCGGCAGTAAAATGTGATATCGGAAAATATCGGTATCGGTTTAAAAAATAATAAAACAATAACAATATTTGTTATATATATATCCAGTGAAATTATTAGTTACCTGGAATTATTCAGTTTTTGGGGGGGGGGGGGGAAACCCTGCATATATCGGTATCGGTTGATATCGGTTGATATCGGTATCGGAAATTAAGAGTTGGACAATATCGGTATCGGTAAAAAAGCCAATATCGAGCATCCCTAATATATAAGGTTGATTGCTGTCCGTTTGATCAGTGACATGAAGGTTGTGGTGCTGATTCTTTCATTTATTTGCATTTATCTTAAATCTTTTGGACCTTATGGTGTTCTTGTTCTGTTCTTGACTTATTGTTATGTTTTCTTCTTGACTTGTTTAAAGAAGACCTGTACGGCCCATGGGGACATTAACGTGTGTTGGCGGGCCTTATAAATAAATTTGATTTGATTAGATTTGATCAGTTACAGTTTGATCAATAACATGAATGAATTAATTAATACATTTTATTTGTATAGCGCTTTTCGAAACAAAGTTACAAAGTGCTTTACAGACATGTTAAAAACAGCAAACAGCAAACATCAGCAAAGGCGAAAAAATTAAATAGAAAATAAAACAAGAGACAAAAAATATTTCAAACAGTATTTGTAGTCAGATTGATAAAACAGTTTAAGCAATCAGAGCTGACCTAACCCCATAACCTTAGGAAACACATTTAATATACAGAGGACACTGACTCTGCTAGCGTAAGATCCAAGGCCAAGGCGTTCCAGAGCATGAAGGTTGTGATGATGATCAGTGGCAGATTGATCAGCGACAGATTGATCAGTGACAGTTTGATCAGCGACAGTTTGATGACAGTTTGATCAGTGACAGTTTGATCAGCGACAGATTGATCAGTGACAGATTGATCAGTGACAGTTTGATCAGTGACAGTTTGATCAGTGACAGTTTGATCGGTGACAGATTGATCAGTGACAGTTTGATCAGTGACAGATTGATCAGTGACAGTTGATCAGTGACAGTTTGATCAGTGACAGTTTGATCAGTGACAGTTTGATCAGTGACAGATTGATCAGTGACAGTTTGATCAGTGACAGTTTGATCAGTGACAGTTTGATCAGTGACAGTTTGATCAGTGACAGTTTGATCAGTGACAGTTTGATCAGTGACATGAATGTCGCAGCGCTGATCTCCAGTGAAGACGCCACCTCCCATTAATCCCCCCCCCCCCCCCCCCCCCATGGTCGGCTGCTTCTTTCAGCAACACATCAACATTATCGGAAATGCGCTCAACATCCTCTCCAGAGTCAGACAAGAAGATAGACACCAATTTCCTCTCAAGTTCAGTAGAAAGCTATCTGTCTGCAAGCTGGCCTAGCTACACAATGAATGCAAGCGGGTACAGACCGCTAGCATAGGTTAAAACTCCAGGAGAGGTGTTTTTAGCTACTGTAGCTGGTCTGTATACACTTCCATTCATTTCTGCTAGTATTGAGAGAAGCCATGCAATGTTTTTGTTGTTCCTGGAAACTATAACGACAGTAAAGATTCTTTAAAAAAATGCAGAGAAGGTGAACGTATCTGCTCTCTGGTTCAGCAGCCCCGCCCCTTCATCCGCCCACACCTTCAGCAGCCCCGCCCCTTAAACAGCCCCACCCCTTCAGCAGCCCCGCCCCTTCAGCAGCCCCGCCCCTTCAGCAGCCCTGCACCTTCTCAGATTCACAAGCGTTCCACACAGGGCTTGACTGACATTAACTGCCGAATTCTACCCGCATTTGGTGGGTGGCGGGTGTTAAGGTCAAGCCCCTGGTTCCACAGAACAATCATTAGTCTAATTGAAGCCTCTGTGGATGGGCTCCCCACCGCTCAGACTACTCTCTGTAGACGGCTGTCATCGCTGGAGACACTCGCTGGTCATCCTTCTATTGCTTGAGTGGTTTCTGACCATCTGGAGAGTGGTTTCTGACTGTCTGGAGAGTGGTTTCTGACAGTTAGAGGCAGTGCTCCTGTGAAAGGTCCTCTTTCAGAGGCGACTCTAACGGTTAGAGACAGTGCTCTTGTGAAAGGTCCTCTTTCAGAGGCGACTCTAACGGTTAGAGACAGTGCTCTTGTGAAAGGTCCTCTTTCAGAGGCGACTCTAACGGTTAGAGGCAGCGCTCTTGTGAAAGGTCCTCTCTCAGAGGCGACTCTAACGGTTAGAGACAGTGCTCTGGTGAAAGGTCCTCTCTCAGAGGCTACTCTAACGGTTAGAGACAGTGCTCTGGTGAAAGGTCCTCTCTCAGAGGCGACTCTAACGGTTAGAGGCAGTGCTCTGGTGAAAGGTCCTCTCTCAGAGGCTACTCTAACGGTTAGAGACAGTGCTCTGGTGAAAGGTCCTCTCTCAGAGGCTACTCTAACGGTTAGAGACAGTGCTCTGGTGAAAGGTCCTCTCTCAGAGGCTACTCTAACGGTTAGAGACAGTGCTCTTGTGAAAGGTCATCTTTCAGAGGCTACTCTAACGGTTAGAGACAGTGCTCTGGTGAAAGGTCCTCTTTCAGAGGCTACTCTAACGGTTAGAGACAGTGCTCTTGTGAAAGGTCCTCTCTCAGAGGCTACTCTAACGGTTAGAGACAGTGCTCTGGTGAAAGGTCCTCTCTCAGAGGCGACTCTAACGGTTAGAGACAGTGCTCTGGTGAAAGGTCCTCTCTCAGAGGCTACTCTAACGGTTAGAGACAGTGCTCTGGTGAAAGGTCCTCTCTCAGAGGCTACTCTAACGGTTAGAGACAGTGCTCTGGTGAAAGGTCCTCTCTCAGAGGCTACTCTAACGGTTAGAGGCAGTGCTCTGGTGAAAGGTCCTCTCTCAGAGGCTACTCTAACGGTTAGAGACAGTGCTCTGGTGAAAGGTCCTCTCTCAGAGGCTACTCTAACAGTTAGAGACAGTGCTCTTGTGAAAGGTCCTCTTTCAGAGGCTACTCTAACGGTTAGAGACAGTGCTCTGGTGAAAGGTCCTCTCTCAGAGGCTACTCTAACGGTTAGAGACAGTGCTCTGGTGAAAGGTCCTCTCTCAGAGGCTACTCTAACGGTTAGAGACAGTGCTCTGGTGAAAGGTCCTCTCTCAGAGGCTACTCTAACGGTTAGAGGCAGTGCTCTGGTGAAAGGTCCTCTTTCAGAGGCTACTCTAACGGTTAGAGACAGTGCTCTGGTGAAAGGTCCTCTTTCAGAGGCTACTCTAACGGTTAGAGACAGTGCTCTGGTGAAAGGTCCTCTTTCAGAGGCTACTCTAACGGTTAGAGACAGTGCTCTGGTGAAAGGTCCTCTCTCAGAGGCTACTCTAACAGTTAGAGACAGTGCTCTGGTGAAAGGTCCTCTCTCAGAGGCTACTCTAACGGTTAGAGGCAGTGCTCTGGTGAAAGGTCCTCTCTCAGAGGCTACTCTAACGGTTAGAGACAGTGCTCTTGTGAAAGGTCCTCTTTCAGAGGCTACTCTAACGGTTAGAGACAGTGCTCTGGTGAAAGGTCCTCTCTCAGAGGCGACTCTAACGGTTAGAGACAGTGCTCTGGTGAAAGGTCCTCTCTCAGAGGCTACTCTAACAGTTAGAGACAGTGCTCTTGTGAAAGGTCCTCTTTCAGAGGCTACTCTAACGGTTAGAGACAGTGCTCTTGTGAAAGGTCCTCTCTCAGAGGCGACTCTAACGGTTAGAGGCAGTGCTCTGGTGAAAGGTCCTCTCTCAGAGGCTACTCTAACGGTTAGAGACAGTGCTCTTGTGAAAGGTCCTCTTTCAGAGGCTACTCTAACGGTTAGAGACAGTGCTCTGGTGAAAGGTCCTCTCTCAGAGGCTACTCTAACGGTTAGAGACAGTGCTCTGGTGAAAGGTCCTCTCTCAGAGGCTACTCTAACGGTTAGAGACAGTGCTCTGGTGAAAGGTCCTCTTTCAGAGGCTACTCTAACGGTTAGAGACAGTGCTCTGGTGAAAGGTCCTCTCTCAGAGGCTACTCTAACAGTTAGAGGCAGTGCTCTTGTGAAAGGTCCTCTCTCAGAGGCGACTCTAACGGTTAGAGGCAGTGTTCTGGTGAAAGGTCCTCTCTCAGAGGCTACTCTAACGGTTAGAGACAGTGCTCTTGTGAAAGGTCCTCTTTCAGAGGCTACTCTAACGGTTAGAGACAGTGCTCTGGTGAAAGGTCCTCTCTCAGAGGCTACTCTAACGGTTAGAGACAGTGTTCTGGTGAAAGGTCCTCTTTCAGAGGCGACTCTAACAGTTAGAGGCAGTGCTCTTGTGAAAGGTCCTCTCTCAGAGGCTACTCTAACGGTTAGAGACAGTGCTCTGGTGAAAGGTCCTCTCTCAGAGGCTACTCTAACGGTTAGAGACAGTGCTCTGGTGAAAGGTCCTCTCTCAGAGTCTACTCTAACGGTTAGAGACAGTGCTCTGGTGAAAGGTCCTCTTTCAGAGGCTATTCTAACGGTTAGAGACAGTGCTCTGGTGAAAGGTCCTCTTTCAGAGGCTATTCTAACGGTTAGAGACAGTGCTCTGGTGAAAGGTCCTCTCTCAGAGGCTACTCTAACGGTTAGAGACAGTGCTCTGGTGAAAGGTCCTCTTTCAGAGGCGACTCTAACGGTTAGAGACAGTGCTCTGGTGAAAGGTCCTCTCTCAGAGGCTACTCTAACGGTTAGAGACAGTGCTCTGGTGAAAGGTCCTCTTTCAGAGGCTACTCTAACGGTTAGAGACAGTGCTCTGGTGAAAGGTCCTCTCTCAGAGGTGACTCAAACGGTTAGAGGCAATGCTCCTGTGAAAGGTCCTCTTTCCTTTCCCTTCCCTCCTCCAATCCGCTTGCATCAGGCTGCTGCATCGTTGCTAATAAATCGATTTCTATGGAAATAAATTAAACAAATCCTTTGTGTCTGTTGTGTCATTTGTGTGGGATGAACTTGTGAAATGGCACCGTGACTTTCTAAGTCGTCGGGCGTATTATTCACACGATACAACTTTCTGTTCAAATAAGCCCACGACGTATGAAGAAGTGGTAGATTAAAAACTCAAATCCAAGAAGACCAAAATACCTGCGTGTCAAAACATCAGAAGAAGCACAACCCGAGACGTGCCGCTTCTATCTGCCTACGACCCGGGAACACGGCGCCCCTGGAACACAGCGCTCCGTCTGAACGCGGCGCACACTCCGCAGCGTTGTGCCTCCTTTCTTCGGTTCGATGTAAACAAGCTAAGCTGGCGGAGTGATGACTCTGCTTCGCGACATTATTGTGGCGCTTTCCGTGTAAAAAGGTGACAAGTCTGGAGTGATTGTAAGGAGCGTGTCTGATCCTGAGGTACTTCATCAAAGTAGGCTCCAAAGCACTCTCTCTCTCTCTCTCTCTCTCTCTCTCTCTCTCTCTCTCTCTCTCTCTCTCTCTCTCTCTCTCTCTCTGTCTCTCTCTCTCTCTCTCTCTCTCTCTCTCTCTCTCTATCTATCTCTCACACACCCATTCTGAGAACATCACATCCCCCTCTCCCCCTCTCTGACAACCCACTGACATGCTGCCTTTTGGACCCAGCAGGGGGCCGGTGTTACGGTTCCTTCCCACTTCAAGAGGGCTTGACACGTGTGATGTGATCTCTGAGCGCTAAACATCCCCTGCTGAATACAGATCTCTCTCTCTCTCTCTCTCTCTCTCTCTCTGTCTCTCTCTCTCTCTCTCTCTCTCTCTCTCTCTCTCTCTCTCTCTCTCTCTCTCTGACAGCGCTGGTCTCTGTGGCACCAACACACACAGCGAGTAGAGAGATCATTCATGTTGTGCCACATCACGCCTCCGTGTGAGATGCTGAACTGAGCCACACACTACAAGCGGAATAGAGACCAGTGTAAACGGTCCTGCAACTTGCAGATTTGTGGCACAATAGCTACACTGGTTACATGACAGAAAGCAACCCAGGATGAGGATGAGGATGAGGATGAGGATGAGGATGGTGATGACAGTGATAATGATGATGGTGATGATAGTGATAATGATGATGGTGATGATAGTGATAATGATGATGGTGATGATAGTGATAATGATGATGATGAGGAAGGTGGTGATGATGATGATGATGATGATGATATTAATGATGATGAGAGTGATTATGATAGTGATGATGATGGTGATGGTGATGATAGTGATGATGATGATAGTGATGATGATAGTGATGATGATGGTGGTGATGGTGATAATGAGGATGATGCTGATGATAGTGATAATGATGATGATCATCATTATCATCATTATCACACACACACACACACACACACACACACACACACACACACACACACACACACACACACACACACACACACACACACACACACACACACACACACATCCACACACACAGTAAAGGAGCTCAGTACACAGTGTGGCAGGCTGTGCTTAGCTTCGACATGCTGCTGACCGACCATCACACAGACAGATATGACATCATCGCTCTGTAATCTGCTGTGATGCCATGACCTCTGACAGACGCGGTGCAGACACAGAGACACTGTGATCTTCTGAAACATAAGCATCTGTGTGGTTCCACCATCTCTCTAAATCAAATTTATTTGTAAGGCCCGACAACACACGTTAATGTCCCCATGGGCCGGACACGTCTTCTTTAAACAAGTCAAGAAGAAACATCACAATAAGTCAAGAACAAAACAAGAACACCATGAAGTCCAAAAATGTTTAAATAAATCAAATAAATTAATGCAACACTCCCAGACACACCCCACGCGAAGGTAAGGAAAAACTCCCTAAAACCTAGCAATAGGAAAAAATGCACCACAGGCAATGTGGAGGAGAGAAAACTTAGAAGGGCCGTTCAAGGGGGATCTCCCTTCTTAGATGTCGGTGATGGTAGTGTTGCAATAAAACAGGCGAAACAGTTGGTAAGCATGCACTCATATGTGTAATAATGACACACAGATAAGTGCATGCAATAGCAACTGAACATTTTGAAAGATGAAACAGAAGCCTCTGTGTGGTTTCACCATGTCTCTACTGAAACAGAAGTGTGGTTTCACCATGTCTCTACTGAAACAGAAGTGTGGTTTCACCATCTCTCTAATGAAACAGAAGTGTGGTTTCACCATGTCTCTACTGAAACAGAAGTGTGGTTTCACCATGTCTCTACTGAAACAGAAGTGTGGTTTCACCATCTCTCTAATGAAACAGAAGTGTGGTTTCACCATCTCTCTACTGAAACAGAAGTGTGGTTTCACCATGTCTCTAATGAAACAGAAGTGTGGTTTCACCATGTCTCTACTGAAACAGAAGTGTGGTTTCACCATCTCTCTACTGAAACAGAAGTGTGGTTTCACCATGTCTCTACTGAAACAGAAGTGTGGTTTCACCATCTCTCTACTGAAACAGAAGTGTGGTTTCACCATCTCTGTACTGAAACAGAAGTGTGGTTTCACCATCTCTCTAATGAAACAGAAGACTGTGTGGTTTCACCATCTCTGTACTGAAACAGAAGTGTGGTTTCACCATCTCTGCAGTCTGTACTGAAACAGAAGCCTCTGTGTGGTTTCACCATCTCTCTACTGAAACAGAAGTGTGGTTTCACCATCTCTCTACTGAAACAGAAGTGTGGTTTCACCATCTCTCTACTGAAACAGAAGTGTGGTTTCACCATCTCTCTACTGAAACAGAAGTGTGGTTTCACCATCTCTGTACTGAAACAGAAGTGTGGTTTCACCATCTCTCTACTGAAACAGAAGTGTGGTTTCACCATCTCTGCAGTCTGTACTGAAACAGAAGCCTCTGTGTGGTTTCACCATCTCTCTACTGAAACAGAAGCCTCTGTGTGGTTTCACCATCTCTCTACTGAAACAGAAGTGTGGTTTCACCATCTCTCTACTGAAACAGAAGTGTGATTTCACCATCTCTCTACTGAAACAGAAGTGTGGTTTCACCATGTCTCTACTGAAACAGAAGTGTGGTTTCACCATCTCACTACTGAAACAGAAATGTGGTTTCACCATCTCTGCAGTCTGTACTGAAACAGAAGCCTCTGTGTGGTTTCACCATCTCTCTACTGAAACAGAAGTGTGGTTTCACCATCTCTCTACTGAAACAGAAGTGTGGTTTCACCATCTCTCTACTGAAACAGAAGTGTGATTTCACCATCTCTATACTGAAACAGAGGACATGTCTCTACTCTGCAGTGCATCAGCCAGGCAGAAAAACAGTAATACACTGGATGAGTGATATGCTTGGGAGGTTTCAGTGGTATGTGTGTGTGTGTGTGTGTGTGTGTGTGTGTGTGTGTGTGTGTGTGTGTGTGTGTGTGTGTGTGTGTGTGTGTGTGTGTGTGTGTGTGTGTGTGCGTGCATGCATGTGTGTGTGTTGAGGAATTAGTTTCACAAACACTAGGCTATTTATATGGAAATCTGAATTATGGAAATGCACTCTACCTCTGTCACTTCACAGACACACACACACACACACACACACACACACACACACACACACATACACATAACAAACACTCTAAAATGTTCATTATGGAACAAAGGTGGCAAAGGCAATGCTAAACCTGTTAGTCTGAAGGACGCGATCTTTGGGAGAAACTCTTCATCTCTGAAAACAGAGAAGAGAAGGAGGCGGCAGAATGTGAGAGACATGTGCCGGTATGGGAGTTGACACACCAGGAACTGGGTTCAGAATGTATTCTGGGGTGGCTGACACACCAAGCACTGGGTTCAGAATGTATTCTGGAGTGGCTGACACACCAAGCACTGGGTTCAGAATGTATTCTGGAGTGGCTGACACACCAGGCACTGGGTTCAGAATGTATTCTGGAGTGGCTGACACACCAGGCACTGGGTTCATGTATTCTGGAGTGGCTGACACACCAGGCACTGGGTTCATGTATTCTGGACTGGCTGACACACCAAGCACTGGGTTCATGTATTCTGGAGTGGCTGACACACCAGGCACTGGGTTCATGTATTCCGGCTT
Organism: Notolepis coatsorum; assembly: GCF_963971535.1. Taxonomy (NCBI): domain Eukaryota; kingdom Metazoa; phylum Chordata; class Actinopteri; order Aulopiformes; family Paralepididae; genus Notolepis; species Notolepis coatsorum. The sequence goes on from NW_028170115.1 coordinate 18,492, forward strand.
CGCTGTGAGTGGATCTGTCAGTGTATTTACTTATTTATCTATTTCAGAATCAGAATCAGAAAGTTCTTCATTGCCAAGTAGTTTCCACATACAAGGAATTTGCTTTGGACGTTATTGGTGCCACATTAGCGGACATACAGATAATACAATAAAGAGGTGGAGTAAAATAAAATGAAATATGAACTAAGTTAAGCACAATATAATAGAATATAATTATGAAATAAAATATAGGCCAGGGCTGTACAACTGTAAATAAGAGGTTGAATACAATGATATGGGATATAAACTAAATGAAACGTAGCACAATAGAATATTGTACAATTATAAGTACAAATAAAATAGGAATAGGCCAGGGCTGTACAACTGGGCAGATGTGCTAAATTATATGCACTAATTAGAATGAGTAACAATACAGTGGGCAAGTATATAGTCCAGTAGGGGTGTGTTAATGTAACACAGTGGGGGGGTGTCAGTGAGGGTCCCAAGCCTTGTTGATGAGGCTCACTGCAGAGGGGAAGAAACTGTTCTTGTGGCGTGAGGTTTTGACCCTGATGGACCGCAGCCTCCTGCCAGATGGGAGTGACTCAAACAGGTTGTGACCGGGGTGGTAGGGGTCGGCCACAAGATTGCAGCCGATCACCTTCTCAGCAGAGTGGATGACACGCTGCAGCCTGCCTTTGTCCTTGGCCGTGGCTGCAGCGTACCATACTGTGATGGAGGAGGTGATGATGGACTCAATGATGGCTGTGTAGAAGTGCACCATAAATCGCTTTTGGCAGGTTGAATTTCTTCAGCTGCGGCAGGAAGAACATCCTCTGCTGTGCTTTCTTGATGAGGGAGCTGATTTTCAGTCAGTACTGAGTTAAGTTAAGTTGAACCTTCATTAACCCTCTTGGGGAAATGCGTCCTCTGCATCTAACCTCCTAACTATCCTAACAGTGCAAATCGTGCAGTGAGAACATAACAGAATAGAATAGAACACAAGATAATAGAATAGAATAGAACATAACACACTATAATAGAATAGAACACAATAGAATAGAACAGAACACAATATGATCAAATAGAATAGATCAGAGCAGAGCTGAACAAAATAGAATAGAATATAATAGAACACAACACAACACAATACGATGGAATAGAATAGACTAGAATAAAACAGAACTGAACAGAGCAGAGCAGAGCAGAGCAGAGCAGAGCAGAGCAGAGCAGAACAGAACAGAGCAGAGCAGAGCAGAACAGAACAGAACAGAGCAGAGCAGAGCAGAGCAGAGCAGAGCAGAACAGAACAGAGCAGAGCAGAGCAGAACAGAACAGAACAGAACAGAACAGAGCAGAGCAGAGCAGAACAGAACAGAACAGAACTGAACAGAACAGAGCAGAGCAGAGCAGAGCAGAGCAGAGCAGAACAGAACAGAGCAGAGCAGAGCAGAACAGAACAGAACAGAACAGAGCAGAGCAGAACAGAACAGAGCAGAGCAGAACAGAACAGAACAGAACAGAACAGAACAGAACAGAACAGAACAGAACAGAACAGAACAGAACAGAACAGAACAGAACAGAACAGGACAGAACAGAACAGAACAGAACAGGACAGAACAGAACAGAACAGAACAGAACAGGAATACCTTTAGCTGTCCTGAAGTGAATGGGGTCAGACAGTGGCCCCACTCCCTTGGCGTTCTTGGCCTGTATTCTGAAGTAGTAAACAGTGTCCAGGTTGAGGTCCAGGATCTGGTGGGTCAGTCTGTCTCCACTGATGGCCTCCATCACCCAGTCATCTATTGGCATGTTCTTATCCAGGGTGTAGTACAGGATATAACCTGATGAAGACACAGGGCATTGTTACTAGATGAAGGAGCGTAGCCTGTTATTAGATGAAGGAGCGTAGCCTGTTACTAGATGAAGGAGCGTAGCCTGTTATTAGATGAAGGAGCGTAGCCTGTTATTAGATGAAGGAGCGTAGCCTGTTATTAGATGAAGGAGCGTAGCCTGTTATTAGATGAAGGAGCGTAGCCTGTTATTAGATGAAGGAGCGTGTGTGTGTGCCATATCCAACCACAGATTATTCAAATCCAACCACTGATGATTGGAATGAAATTCAACCACAAATTATTCAAATCCAATCCCACAATTATGATTCAAATGACACCATAGATGATTAATATCTGTATTACATCTGAGTAATGTGTTTACATGTGATGTATTGTATATTGTATACTGTACATGCACTTTTATTATTCTCTTGTGTGATGTATCGCACATTTTATTGCTGTGTGATGTATTGCAAATGTTATTGCTGTTATCTTGGCCAGGTATCCCTTGCAAAAGAGATCTTGTATCTCAATGGGACTTCCTGGTTAAATAAAGAAAAAAAAAAGAAAAAAAAGAAAAAAAAAATCCAACAGCAGACAATTAATATCCAACCACAGAGGATTAATATCCAACCACAGTGGATTCAAATCCAACCACAGATTAATAATATCCAACCACAGATAATAATAATAATAATAATAATAATAATAATAATAATAATAATAATAATAATAATAATAATAATAATAATAATAATAATAATAATAATAATAATAATAATAATAATAATAATAATAATAATAATAATAATAATAATAATAATAATAATATTAATAATAATAATAATAATAATAATAATAATAATAATAATAATAATAATAATAATAATAATAATAATAATAATAATAATAATAATAATAATAATAATAATAATAATAATAATAATACATTTCACTTATATAGCACACTTTAAACTCAATGATATTTCAAGGTGATTCACAGCTAAAGGAAAAAACAAAAGGTTTTAAAGGGGAACTATTTTACTATTTCTTTCACTATTTGGGCACTTTTACACAATTCCTGTGAGTCTATGGAACACCTCTGTAATATATATTTTTTTTTATTCATTGTTTTGTATTTCTAATCAAGTCCTCAAAAACAGCATTTTTCTACCTCAAGATCTCGAGCTGTTTTGAGCCTGGGCTCCTAAACCACTGTGTGGCTGCGCCGCCTCTTGAACATTAACATGCAGCGGTGACTATATGACATCACATATATGCACATTTTCAAACGACTCAGTTCAGTGAGGGTGAATATTGTGAGAGGAGAATTGGAAGAATGCGCCAATATGAGAATTTTGAGACATAGATCATATTAATATAAGTTCACATAGCTAGGAAACAATGCTAAACACTCAAAAAGGCCATTTATAAGATAGTTCCCCTTTAAAGATAAAAACATTCAAATGAATTCAAATTAAAACACAAGAATACAAAGGTTTAAAACACAGATGAACAATAGGTGTCTCAGGCCCCGTTTAGACGAGCGTTTTGTGAACAGAAACCGCAAAAGTCATCTTGCGGTTTCACTTTTAATTTTACGTTTAGACAAGCGTTTTGGAGTGGAATTCTCCGTGCAGACGACGCTGTAACGACGGAGACCCGCTGTCACACGATTGGCGCATATGTCACATGACGTGCTGTGAAGACCCGCCCTACTCTGCCTCTGATTCGCAGACTGTGGATGGGGAATGTGATTGCACCAAAGCAGAGTCACTCACAGACAGTGGGTCCACTCACGCCGCGGGACAGATTCTTGTGTATTTAACCCTTTCACTGCCACACGACAGCCGGTTGTGTGATAGTAAAGGGGTAACCTTCTGTCGTGTGGCAGTGAAAGGGTTAAAAGTACTGCCAATGTAGCCTTCAGGTGATAAGTCAGACATACTTGCTTTGTTTACGTCTCGGCTACTGGCGCATACCTGCTACCTGTGACGTAAGCAGTACGCGCGACCAGAGCCGTGACAAACCTTTCGTCATCGTTTTATCAGATTTATACGTTTTAACAGTTTAGACGAGAGCGCAAAGCTTTTGCGTTTCTAGGAATTCCACCCTGGAAGGTAGTCTCACTTTTTTGCGGTTTCACCCCGTAAAAACGCCGTTTCCGTATAAACGAAAGGCACATCCGAAAAAATATTTTTGCGGATTCACCTGCTAGCGTTTCCGTCTAAACGGGGCCTCAGTTAGAAACACCTGCTTCTGAGAGGTAACCATGATGGTTTTTTGATGATGGTATGTATATTTTTGTTTGATGTTTGATTTGACAAAACAGGGGAAGTTCTCAATAAGCCTCTATATAGGCTTCTAAACTTCTCCCACACAATATGGTTATTATGTATTATTATAATTGTTTAAACTTTTGTTTAACACTTTAAATAAATAAATAAGTAAATACAAATACAAAATACAAATGGTGTCTCAGTTACAAACACCTGCTTCTCAGATGTAACCGTGACGAGGCTGTGTCCTTCACACAGGGTGACCCTCGTATCGACATGCACTGTATTTTTAAACGTCAGCGAGTGGTCATTTGATCCATGGGCAGAGGGCTGAGGAGTTGAGTGACTTGTGTTGGTTGTCGTTTGTTGTTGTTTGCTGTGTGTCTGTCGTGTTTACCTGTGATTCGTCCGTTGGCCTCCATGGGCGGCTGCCAGCTGATGAGGATGGCCCTGGGACGGCCCTCCCTGCTGATCACCGTCAGGTCCTTAGGGGCGGAGCTGGGAGCTGTCAATCACAGCGCGACGGCGGGAAGCGAGGAGAGAGAGAGGCACAGGGAGAGAGAAACAAGATGATGTCATTATTGAGATGCGAAGAAAACAGACCTGTGACTTTTATTACCTGGAATAAAAAAAGAAGACGGGAAGAACTAGCAGCTCATTGGCTGGAGCCTTCTAAAAAGAGAGTTGCGACACTCTCACAGACTTCTATTGTAATCGTGGAATGCGGAAGTGAAGTGCCTCATGGGCCCACCTATAGTTCCAAGTTCCAGCGTTGAACCCCATTGATTTTCAGTGTTTCCGAGGCTCGCTGGTAAGTTTATGAAATTACTGATTATTTAATTTTTTAACATTTTAACGCATTAGCAGAACTCTCATGGATTTTGTCAATCGTGGTATTTTATGTAGCCAGCTTTAGTTAATGTTTATCATAAGATAATAGCTTGTTAGATTCTAAATGCAGTTAGCTAACTTAAAGCAAGATTTTTTTTTAAACTATTGCGAGGTACATGAACCACGTGATCGGCGGTGGTCACAGAGCGTGGCGGCGAGGTCACAGAGTGTCGCAACTCTCTTTTTAGAAGGCTCTGGCTGGAGCTAAGCCGTCCAGAAGCTCATTGGCTGGAGCTAAGCCGTCCAGAAGCTCATTGGCTGGAGCTAAGCCGTCCAGAAGCTCATTGGCTGGAGCTAAGCCGCCCAGAAGCTCACGCTAAGCCGTCCAGAAGCTCATTGGCTGGAGCTAAGCCGTCCAGAAGCTCATTGGCTGGAGCTAAGCCGTCCAGAAGCTCATTGGCTGGAGCTAAACCGTCCAGAAGCTCATTGGCTGGAGCTAAGCCGTCCAGAAGCTCATTGGCTGGAGCTAAACCGTCCAGAAGCTCATTGGCTGGAGCTAAGCCGTCCAGAAGCTCATTGGCTGGAGCTAAGCCGTCCAGAAGCTCATTGGCTGGAGCTAAGCCATCCAGAAGCTCATTGGCTGGAGCTAAACCGTCCAGAAGCTCATTGGCTGGAGCTTAGCCGTCCAGAAGCTCATTGGCTGGAGCTAAGCCGTCCAGAAGCTCATTGGCTGGAGCTAAGCCATCCAGAAGCTCATTGGCTGGAGCTAAGCCGTCCAGAAGCTCATTGGCTGAAGCTACAGTAAGCCATCCGGCAGCTCATTGGCTGTCCAAAAACACACAGAGGAAACCTGAGGTTTTGTTGCTTATCTCCTCCTTGAAGGGCCGCTACCCAGTCGTGGGCACTCCAAAACAAGGGCTAGTAGGGCCAAGGGCCGGGGATTGGGCCTAAGTCTTTGTATTTTATAGTCGGTACTGTGAGTAAGTGTGTAAAGCTACTATCAGCCGGGAAAAACTAAAAGCAACACACACAAAAACAACATTTTGTTCAGGTGTACTAAAAAATACAATATTTCTGACGAGGGTCTGCATACCCTGCACTGACCGGAGATCTGTCTCACACCCTTCTCTCACAGTTATACACACAGTATCCTATCACATCGCATTTCATTTCATTGCTGCCCCTTGCTCAAAACAATACATAAACAATAGGAATAGATGGTCTGTCACTTACACATATTTAATAAGCAATACTTTACAATAACACGAGAAGAGAAAAGAAAGAAAATCAATAGTCACAGGGAAAGCTATTACCCCTCAACGTAATGGGGTTGAATTGTTTCTTTATACATTTTCTTGAACTGAAAGATATTTGTACAACTCTTTAAATCATTCTGTAGAGAATTCCACAGTGTTACGGCACATAATAAAATACACATCTGCTTTAAAGTCACATCACAACCACATACATCTTGGTAGGCAAACAACAGGTGTTCATAATCAAACAACAGGTGCGCATAATTAAACAACAGGTGTTCATAATCAAACATCAGGTGATACTCTTTGAATAACGACTGTGGGCCAAAGAGACGTATTTATGGGAACATACTGTGTTAGTCATGTCACCAGGAAAGGCCTGATGGGAACTCACTCACACACACACGCACTCACGCACTCACTCACTCACTCACTCACTCACTCACTCACTCACTCACTCACTCACTCACTCACTCACTCACTCACTCACTCACGCACTCGCACTCGCACTCGCACTCGCACTCGCACTCGCACTCGCACTCGCACTCGCACTCGCACTCGCACTCGCACTCGCACTCGCACTCGCACTCACACTCACACTCACACTCACACACACACACACACACACACACACACACACACACACACACACACACACACACACACACACACACACACACAGATGGTCTGACTCAAAACAGCGTCAGGCTATGAGAAACATAAGATAACACACTCTGCATCTAGGACTGGCTGGTGATTGGCCGGTTAAAGATGAAGGTTAAAGGTCAAGTTGTCCCACCTGCTTCGTAGGTGGTGGCGTGGGCCGTCATGCTCCAGGTGCTGGACTTGCGACCTTTGGTTACCATGACGGCAAACTCATAGATGGTGTTGGGCTTCAGACTGGTCACCGTGTGGCTGAGTGTGGTGGTGTCAGCAGACTGTAGGGACACACACACACACACACACACACACACACACACACACACACACACACACACACACACACACACACACACACACACACACACACACACACACACACACACACACACACACACACACACACACACACACACACACACACACACACACACACACACACACACACACACACACACACACACACACACACACACACACACACACACACACACACACACACACACACACACACAGAAAAACACACAGAAACATGAGGCTTAAACAGGAGCAGTTAGGTACAGTAGGGAGAAGGAGAAAGAGAAAGGGCTTTTACTACTGATGACTAAACGAGGTGTTTAGGTAAAGACTTGGACCCCTTGTAGCTCCATTCTGAAGGGCCACTACCCAGTCGAGGGCACTCCCAAAAGGGAAGGGAATTCGGATTGGGCCTTCTTAGAATGCTCCTGCATCGTTTTTTTTTAGCTATGTGTTTTTGAGGCAGTGTGTCTTTGAGAGAGTGTGTCTTTGAGGAAGTGTGTCTTTGAGAGAGTGTGTCTTTGAGAGAGTGTGTCTTTGAGGAAGTGTGTCTTTGAGAGAGTGTGTCTTTGAGAGAGTGTGTCTTTGAGGCAGTGTGTCTTTGAGGCAGTGTGTCTTTGAGAGAGTGTGTCTTTGAGGCAGTGTGTCTTTGAGGAAGTGTGTCTTTGAGAGAGTGTGTCTTTGAGGCAGTGTGTCTTTGAGGCAGTGTGTCTTTGAGAGAGTGTGTCTTTGAGAGAGTGTGTCTTTGAGGCAGTGTGTCTTTGAGGCAGTGTGTCTTTGAGGCAGTGTGTCTTTGAGGCAGTGTGTCTTTGAGAGAGTGTGTCTTTGAGGCAGTGTGTCTTTGAGGCAGTGTGTCTTTGAGGCAGTGTGTCTTTGAGAGAGTGTGTCTTTGAGGCAGTGTGTCTTTGAGGAAGTGTGTCTTTGAGAGAGTGTGTCTTTGAGAGAGTGTGTCTTTGAGGCAGTGTGTCTTTGAGGCAGTGTGTCTTTGAGGCAGTGTGTCTTTGAGACAGTGTGTCTTTGAGGCAGTGTGTCTTTGAGGCAGTGTGTCTTTGAGGCAGTGTGTCTTTGAGGCAGTGTGTGTTTGAGACGGTGTGTCTTTGAGGCAGTGTGTTTTTGAGGCAGTGTGTCTTTGAGAGTGGCACGTGCACACATAGAGGCCAAGGGGTGCCTGAGCACCTGCCTTTTTGAGCCTCATCAAAAAAGTGCCCTTTTCTTCTTTTTTTTTTTTTTTTTTTTTTTTTTTTTACCATTACACATATAGACTGCCCTTCCAACTGAAAAATGTCAGGATAGAATCAAAATATTAGGTAAAGAGAGAGAGATGCCCCATATTCCATTGTCATTTGCACGGCCTCCTCACCGTGCCTCTCCGCGGACCTATATATTTTATGCATAGCGTGGGTAATGATGATGATGATGATAGAAACCGCTGTTGAATGCTGGTATTACACTCATTGAGGGACACAAAGAAGTCAAGTCCGATGGGATTTGGGAATCTCAAATACAAATCGGGATTGGAATAAAAAATGCATTTATATTAAACAATACAGAATATACAGCACTTCTTGGGGTCTGTAGGGTAAGCACTTATTCCCTCCCCCCTGAACATTTATGGAGATGTATGGGCCTTTTAAGTCAGTGATAAAAGTGTCTTTCAAGGATAAGTGAGCTCCTGCACTGATTATTATAGTTCAATATTCAATATTTGATCACCAAAACCCCCCAAAAAGCATAAAAAGGGGGCCCCCGCCCCGAAAAGGGCCCTTAAAAATCGTCCTCGCGCGCTACGCGCGCTCGGTTCATATATACACACAAGTGTAGTGCCCTTTTCAGCCTTTGAGCACCTGCCCCTCTAAAGTCCTGTGCACGTCCCTGTTTGAGACGGTGTGTCTTTGAGGCAGTGTGATGGTTAGACATCTAGGTTAACCCTTTCACTACCACACTACAGCAGGTTAACCCTTTACTATCACACTACAGACGGTTAACTGTCTGTAGTGTGATAGTAAAGGGTTAACCTTCTGTAATGTCGTAGTGAAAGGGTTAACCTGCTGTCGTGTGTCAGTGAAAGGGTTAACCTTCTGTATTGTCACAGTGAAAGGGTTAACCGTTTGGTACTGTGGCAGTGAAAGGGTTAAACATCTTCTCGTCTTTTTCCGTGTCACACCATACGTTGATGTCATCATCTTGTCAAACTTTGTGTTGCTTGGGAAACACAATTATTCATTGTTCCTGGCACCTCGTTCTCTATGTTTTAGTAATGCTGACAGCTTTCTAGTGTTTGAGTATGAAAAAGAAGCATTCAATCTGATCATAGCCTTGCAGTGAACCAGAACAAACGTTTTCTCTAAGAAATTACCCGACAGTCTGCCTTCAGCCAATTATCTAGACAGTGTTATCTGTCTAACAGTGGAATGAACTGCTTTTACAAGAGCTTTTTGAAACTTTCAAGTTCATTGGTCACACCAGAGCAAAAGTAGAACAAAAAGTCTTTCTCTCATTTAATATAGACAGAAAATACAGCCTAAAGAAAGTATTTTTACATATTTCATATGCCTGGTCAAACACATCTGACCGCAAATTACAGAATATTTACACTTCAGTTCAGAATAAATACTGTTTAACAAGAGGTATTTTCATATGTTTTACATGTTTTAACATTATGGTAATGTTAATGTTAGTGTTCAACTCACTCTATCTCTCTCTCTGACTTTCTCTCAATACAGACAGACAGACAGACAGACAGACAGACAGACAGACAGACAGACAGACAGACAGACAGACAGACAGACAGACAGACAGGCAGACAGGCAGACAGACAGACAGACAGACAGACAGACAGACAGACAGACAGACAGACAGACAGACAGACAGACAGACAGACAGACAGACAGACAGACAGACAGATAGACAGACAGACAGACAGATAGACAGACAGACAGACAGACAGACAGACAGACAGACAGACAGACAGACAGACAGACAGACAGACAGACAGACAGACAGACAGACAGACAACAGACAGACAGACAGACAGACAGACAGACAGACAGACAGACAGACAGACAGACAGACAGACAGACAGACAGACAGACAGACAGACAGACAGACAGACACATGGCACCTACCTTGAACTTGCCGCTCGTCGTGTAGCTGGCCTTCCACTTGACAGAGTAATAGCGCACCTCCGAGGCCTTCTGGTTCTTGGTCATGGAGTTGTCGGCCCAGGAGACCCTGACCGAGTCTGGGGACAGGGCCACGGCTTGGACCCCCACGGGGGGTATCATGGGCGTGCTGGTATCTGGCATCGGGGTGGGGTATTTGTCAAACATATGGAACAAGTCTTCATCTGATGGATCAATGGGGTCTTTGGGGGACCGGGGTGAGTATTATAAAAAATAATGGACGTGTATATGTGGGTATATATGGAGACACACACACACACAGTAATGTGGGAGTATACGTCCGTATACAGTAATGTGGTTAGACACAGGTGCAGATGGGCGTGTGCAAGCGATGCATGTGCAGATGAAGATATGCGTATGCGATAAAAGACAAAAGATAAAAGTCATTAATGTGATGTGGATGCATGGTGAGTGGCACGCAACACGTGGAACAAAGAAAATATGGCAACACGTAAAAAAAAATTGTGCGTTGGGCGGCCACGGCGGAGGGATACGATGAAAAGGATGAAAGAATAGAAAAGGTGAACCAGGAAGTGAAAAACAGCAAAGAGAGAGAGAGAGAGAGATAAAGAGAGAGAGAGAGAAAAGAGGCAGAAAATACAAACGGTAAGAAGACAGAAATCGGAAACGTTATTCTAATAAACCTACTGTCAGAGAGAGAGGGGATGGCGTCCGCTTGCTTTGGTTCCACACGTACAGTGGATTAACCCTTTCACTACCACACTACATAACATTAACCTGCTGTAGTGTGGTAGTGAAAGGGTTAACCTTATGCAGTGTGGTAGTGAAATGGTTAACTTCTGTAGTGTGGTAGTGAAATGGTTAACCTTCTGTAGTGTGGCAGTGGAAGGGTTAACCTTCTGTAGTGTGGTAGTGAAATGGTTAACCTTCTGTAGTGTGGCAGTGAAATGGTTAACCTTCTGTAGTGTGGCAGTGAAATGGTTAACCTTCTGTAGTGTGACAGTGAAAGGGTTAACATTCTGTAGTGTGGCAGTGGGAGGGTTAACCTTCTGTAGTGTGGTAGTGAAAGGGTTAACCTTATGTAGTGTGGTAGTGAATGGGTTAACCTTCTGTAGTGTGGCAGTGGAAGGGTTAACCTTATGTAGTGTGGTAGTGAAATGGTTCACATTCTGTAATGTGGTAGTGAAAGGGTTAACCTTCTGTAGAGTGGTAGTGAAAGGGTTAACCTTCTGTAGTGTGGCAGTGCAAGGGTTAACTTTCTGTAGTGTGGCATTGGGAGGGTTAACCTTCTGTAGTGTGGCAGTGCAAGGGTTAACTTTCTGTAGTGTGGCAGTGGGAGGGTTAACCTTCTGTAGTGTGGCAGTGCAAGGGTTCACATTCTGTAGTGTGGTAGTGAAAGGGTTAACCTTCTGTAGTGTGGCAGTGCAGGGGTTAACCTTCTGTAGTGTGGCAGTGGAAGGGTTAACCTTCTGTAGTGTGGCAGTGGAAGGGTTAACCTTCTGTAGTGTGGCAGTGGAAGGGTTATCTGTAGTGTGGCAGTGAAAGGGTTAACCTTATGTAGTGTGGCAGTGGAAGGGTTAACCTTCTGTAGTGTGGCAGTGCAAGGGTTAACGTGGTAATCTCCTCCACAATACCTCTAGAACCAGGGTGTCACTATGTAGAGTATTTGAGGTACAGTAAAACACACACCAAAGACTAGGGCTTTGAACACAGAGATAGAATGAACAGAGCAGGGCCTAGGTCACCTCGACAATGCTGGTGTGAATGTTAAAGGTGCTATAGATAACATTCAGCCACTAGAGCAGTGGTTCCCAACCTTTTTCCCCCCAGGGACCCCCAAACATCTCTGATGAAATTCGCGGACCCCCTCCTAATAAGATACCATAATTTTTTTTTCTTTTTTTCATTTTAATAACAAACTGCTTATACACAGGCATATGCATCACAATTAGACCCACTATGCTTCTTTGACTTGTGCCTTCAATCAACAAATCTCATCTTGCACCATATGCATTTCAAAATGTTTGGCCAATATTCAAATGCTGTATTCATCCTCTCAAATCAGGCCCTAATGGTGAACGGTTTGCATTTATGGAACAAATCAATGCAACAAATTAAACTAAATATGAGACAGGGAATTCCAATCAGTAGCAGAGAGAATCTGTCCTAGCTGGGTTTAATACCTTTTTTTGTCATTTTAATAACAAACTGCTTATACACGGGCATATGCATCACAATTAGACCCACTATGCTTCTTTAACTTGTGCCTTCAATCAACAAATCTCATCTTGCACCATATGCATTTCAAAATGTTTGGCCAATATTCAAATCCTGTATTCATCCTCTCAAATCAGTCCCTAATGGTGAACGGTTTGCATTTATGGAACAAATCAATGCAACAAATTAAACTAAATATGAGACAGGAAATTCCAATCAGTAGCAGAGAGAATCTGTCCTAGCTGTGTTTAATACCTTTTTTTGTCATTTTAATAACAAACTGCTTATACACAGGCATATGCATCATAATTAGACCCACTATGCTTCTTTGACTTGTGCCTTCAATCAACAAATCTAATCTTGCACCATATGTATTTCAAAATTTTGGCCAATATTCAAATCCTGTATTCATCCTCTCAAATCAGGCCCTAATGGTGAACGGTTTGCATTTATGTTGAATGAAGTAAGAATCCACTGCAGTAAAAATATCCTCACCTCGAGTGGTGGTAGTAAGGTTGACTGACATGAGAATGTCCTGCTTCAGATCCTCATTTTCGATATATTGCACATAAACGATGAGCACAGCCTCGTCTGCGACAGTTGTAGTTTCATCAAGTTGTATGGCAAATGGACCCTTTCTAAGCTTTTCTGACAGCTGCTGCTCGCAATCACTTGACATCTTATCAATTCGGTCTTTCACTACATTGTTCAAGAGTGGTACTGATTTTAGTTTATCCGCCACCTGTGGGCCGCACAGTTTCTAAACCATTTTGATGCAGGCTGGTTTGATGAGCTGCTCGCCAATTTTGTGCGGTTTCTTTGCTTTTGCAATTAAAAGCGAACACTCAAAGGAGGCTTCGGTAGCCTTCTGTAAATCACTGCCACCCCTGCTCCACGCTACTCTAACATCAACAGGCTTGTTCGCCTTGAGAGACTGTTCTTTCCTCCGAAAAAAGTCCGGATCCTTCCCAACGGTTTCTGGGTGCTTAGACGCCTGATGTCTCTTCAGCTTGCTGGGCTTCAGGCTCGAGTTTGCCAACTTTTCTCCACAAATCACACACTCAGGTCGTTTGTCTGGTCCCTCAGTGAAGCCCATGGTGATGTAATTTTCGCGATTGCTGTAGGTCCTAACTTTTTTTGCAGATGAGCTGCCGTCATCTCCTTTTCGTTTGTCACACATTTTCGCCTCTGGCGGCTGACTGCAGACGAGCCGAGAAAGTTAACTAGCGTGCTAGGCTAGCTACAGAAAGTGATACAGTCAACTGATTCGCGTTTTAGCGGCTACCCGGTAGCCTACTGTTAACGTTCAAAAATCATGTCTAGATGTTTATTTATTTATTTTTATTTTGTATTGTAGTGGAGAGACTATTCATGCTTCTGATGATAAAAATATGCGAATTAAATATTTCTCTAAAAAAAAAAAAAAAAAAAAAAAAAAAAAAAAACAGACCTCAAATCATCTGTGGTCTGGCGGACCCCCTGCGCCCCCTGGCGGACCCCAGGGGGTCCGCGGACCCCAGGTTGGGAATCACTGCACTAGAGGTCACACTAGAGCACCAGCATGTAATGCATCCAATCAGGTGCATTCCACATGGGGAAATAGGAAGTAGGGAGGGGATACATGCACGGAACATGTAAACAACAACATTCATTTAGAATTATTTTGAAATGATACATTCATTATACAACAGGTAGTTCCGATCACGCATTGTGATTGGTCGAGAGCGTTTTAAACAGTGAGTACATCCATGATATACTCACGGTTAAATCACCATGAATATAATACCACTGCACTGACTTTAGAATGTTGTAGAAAGTTTCAACTGCCATTCATCAAACGGAAACTCGAGCTTCGCTCTCGTGCCTGCGGTCGCATCACAGCCGTGGCAATATTCATGACATACCACGGCTTCTCGTGTATTATTGCTTAATAATTAGTCAATCTTTTTGGGGGGGCGGAAAGCAATACCTTTATTCAGCACCTTTCTAAAAGCTCTTTGGATGTGATATTATTATTCTTTTTAATTATTACTCTACCTATAAATGTTATCTATAGCACATTTAATACCTGCTCTACGAATTCAAAATCTGAGTTCTCATCTAGCTATTAACCTAAGAGAAAGACAGGCAGAGAGAGAGACACAGAGAGAAAGAGACAGAGATATAAACGGACAGAGAGAGAAACAGAGAGAGAGAGAAACAGAGATATACAGAGACAGATAGAGAGAGAGTTAGTGACAAGGTAGTAAATCTAGAAGAGTGTAACTCTTCCTCTGCCTCATCGACCGCTCTGACAAGCAGGTCGAGGAAAGGTTGTTACAACATGTAGGAACATACAAGACAATTAGAGTCAACAGAATAGCCAGAAGAAAAAAAGAAAACTAAATGTACAGACTGAAGCCATGTTACGTAGGCAACCTTCTGAGACAAGGACATTCAAATACCACTCTGACACGGTTGAGGATCAAATATTCATAATGTACCAATATTTTAGAACAAGCTATTTCATGAGAAAGATACCTTGGTGGAATAGCTTCCTGTTTACACCGTCTCAGACAACACGGTATCCTCAGAAAACATAAGACAAAGTACTAATCGACCACAGGAAAAAAGGTACATCATGTAGGTTATGTTATAGCCATAGGTAATATATTATTTACATGTTGTATTGGCAAAAGTCGCCACAGCCAGGAGTTGAACCAACGATCATTGAATAACTAATGATAGTTAGAGTTGAGGTTAGTTTTAACATGGCTAAGAAATAAAGTTAGGGCTGAATCCCCAGCAGGAGAACTTTCTGAAAACATAAAAAGTAAAACATGTAATATGTACTTATTTGTAATACATACATGTTCCATTTTCAATATAAATACGTACATATTATTACTTATGTCTATAACATAACGTACATTATGTATCTTTTTTCCTGTGGTCTTAGTACTTTATCTACATAGTCTAAGATCGGGAAGTCTCTGCACCGTCAGTGTTTGTAGGAGAGGCCACAGAGACCAATATCCTGGCTAGGAAACAGAGGTGAGCATCTGGCAGAGACCAGGGGGAAGGAGACTAAACACAATCACACTTCATAAACAACACACATGAGGAATCATACATTTTTAATCACTAGAGGGGCACAAACCTAATTACGCGTTATTCATAAAACATGTGATGTAATAGAGAGCTTGTCAGTGATTCTGATATGTGATAATAAACGTCCTCTAAATTTTAGCCTCTAAAATTAGTTTTGAGTACAGCAGCATAATCCATCATAATCCAGATTATTACTGGAGGTTAGATTAGACCAGTGGTTCTCAACCTTGTTTGGTGATGTTTGGAAAAATGGTCATTGATTTATTGAAATGTGTACTGTGCACGTGTTTGGAACTAGTGGCATCCCCTATTAGGCAGTTTCAAACACGTGTTTTTTTTAACTTTTTTCTTTTACTTTTTACATTTTATTTATAGTCTTGTGTTATGCCACGCCCATTTATTTTTACATTTTAGCCCCCCTAGTGGTGAATTTGAGCAACTTTTTTTCAGGTACTTATGTGGACCTATCCTGCAAGTTTTGTAATGATTGGTCCAACAGTTGTTGACTTTGGTCTGTTTATGTGCTAAGCCATGCCCTTTTGAAGTTCTTTGGTCAATATCTTGGAAGGTAAATAAGATATAAACAAGCCTTTTTTTTATCCACTTTTTCTCCTTTTTTTCAATTTTTCTCCCATCCCAATTTAGCCGTGCCAATTCTCCCCTCCCCTGTCTTGAACGTTGCTCGCATGTGCCCCCCACTGGCCGGTTGTAGGGAGGATAGAAGCCCATCGCATGTCCCCTCCGATACATGTGTAGGCAGCCAGTCGGATCTTTTCACCTGCCAGTGCGGACTCTAATTTGGCGAGGAGTAACGTGTGGGAGGCTCACACTGCCCCCGCCATTTTCCTGTCTCTGCTGTGCAGGTGCCTCAACCCACCTGTAGGAGTCGCTGTTTACAACGTCCAGATTACCACCCATCGAC
>NW_028170115.1:37500-47648 GCF_963971535.1 Notolepis coatsorum
ACACATATATAGTGTAGGTATATAGGTCACAGATAAACAGACTTTGTGAGAAATGAAGCTACATGCTCTTTGTACTTCAGATGCTACAGACGGGTGATTGGGCTTGGCGGGACTTCCTCTGACGTGATGCACGATGGAATCTATTCTATTCTATCTATTCTATACAAATAAAAATAATTATCAGATTCAGGGGAGGCTTTTAATGTTTTTTAACCCTTTCACTACCACACTACAGAAGGTTAACAGCCGTCTGCAGTGTGGTAGTGAAAGGGTTAACCTGCTGTAGTGTGGTAGTGAAATAGTTAACCTTCTGTAGTGTGGTAGTGAAAGGGTTAACCCTTTGTTGTGTGTCAGTGAAAGGGTTAACCTTCTGTATTGTCGCAGTGAAAGGGTTAACCATTTGGTAGTGTGGTAGTGAAAGGGTTAATATAGGGTTTAATACCCCTCTCTCCCTCTACCTCTCTCTTTCTCTCTTTTTCCCACCCTCTCTCCCTCTCTTTCCCTCCCTCTCTCTGTGTCTCTCTCATCAATCTATCTTTATATATCTCTCTCTCCCTCTCTCTCTGTCTCACAGCAGTCTCTCTTTCTCTCTCTCTCTCTCTCTCTCTCCCTCTATCTCTCCATCAACATTTCTCTCTCATCAATCTTTCTTTCTCTGTCGCTCACACATCAATCTTCCCCTCTCCCTCATCAATCTATTTATCACTCTATATCTAGCTGTCTCTCTCTCCCCCTCCCTGCCTCTCTCCCTCTTTCTCTCCCCCTCCTCTCTCCTCCCTCCCTCTCTCCCCATCTCTCTTTCTGGATCAGTAGTACAGGGCTAAACAGGACTATGTTGGTTCACCATACAGTCCTGGATCAGTAGTACAGGGCTAAACAGGACTATGTTGGTTCACCTCACAGTCCTGGATCAGTAGTACAGTGGGTGGCACGGTGCTGTAGTGGTTAACACTGTCTCCCCCTAGTGGCACGGTGCTGTAGTGGTTAACACTGCCGCCTCACAGCTAGAAGGTCCAGGGTTCGATCCCCGCTTGGGGTCCAGGTTTCCGCGTTGCCCGGTAACCCAGGTGGGGTATCTCCCGGGCCTTTCTGTGTGGAGTTTGCATGTTCTCCCCCCGTGCTCGCAAGGGTTTCCCCCCCGATAAGATAAACCCAATTGAAAAACATGCACAACAGATCGCTAACGCTGTCGCGTTCCCTGACGAAGACGGACAGGAGCACTTGGATTGGTCCCCGGGGCGGGAACAACGGGATGGGTCAAGTGCATCGGCGACCCAACAAAAATAGCATGTGCGTGTGTTCCACTCCATGCCGAATAAAGACTTCTTCAAAGTCCAGTTATTATTATTAAAGTCCATTACATGTCTATAGTTGGTTTATCTGGTCCTGGATCAGTAGTGCAGGCTAAACAGGGCTAGACTGCCTTCCACATCCTTACCATGCATTGGTTTTTTTACAGAGAGAATCACATCCAGCACAGAGTCAGAATAACATCTCATCAGTTAAAACAATGCTGTCATGTTTTTTGAGTGACATGCATGTATATACATTATGCATCAGTCACTGTGGTGCTCTGCTGCTCTCATGTTTATTAATGTGGGATCGTGTCTGGGGTGCTGCCACCACCCCCTCCTTCCCCCCAACTACAACACAGAGTTCCCCGTGAGCAGGAGAAGATGTAGGAGTTCAAACTTGGAAATGTTCACTTTTTACAAGGCTGTGAACGAGTAGCTAGAGGGCTAGTGAGGACGGTGTAGCGAAATATATAACGTTATTTCAGTACCAGTAGTACAGTTATCACAATTTGATAATCTCCTTACTGTATAGTTGCCATGATTCGATAATCAGATTACAGTTACCCAGATTTGTTAATCCGATTACTGTATAGTTACCATGATTTGATATTCAGATTACAGTTACCATGATTTGTTAATCAGATTACAGTGAGACTGATTTGATAATCAGATTACATTATAGTTACCTTGGTTTGATAATCAGATTACAGTTACCATGATTTGATAATCAGATTGCATTATAGTTACCTTGGTTTGATAATCAGATTACAGTTACCATGATTTGATAATCAGATTGCATTATAGTTACCTTGGTTTGATAATCAGATTACAGTTACCATGATTTGATAATCAGATTACATTATAGTTACCTTGGTTTGATAATCAGATTACAGTTACCATGATTTGATAATCAGATTGCATTATAGTTACCTTGGTTTGATAATCAGATTACAGTTACCATGATTTGATAATCAGATTGCATTATAGTTACCTTGGTTTGATAATCAGATTACAGTTACCATGATTTGATAATCAGATTGCATTATAGTTACCTTGGTTTGATAATCAGATTACAGTTACCATGATTTGATAATCAGATTGCATTATAGTTACCTTGGTTTGATAATCAGATTACAGTTACCATGATTTGATAATCAGATTGCATTATAGTTACCTTGGTTTGATAATCAGATTACAGTTACCATGATTTGATAATCAGATTGCATTATAGTTACCTTGGTTTGATAATCAGATTACAGTTACCATGATTTGATAATCAGATTACATTATAGTTACCTTGGTTTGATAATCAGATTACAGTTACCATGATTTGATAATCAGATTGCATTATAGTTACCTTGGTTTGATAATCAGATTACAGTTACCATGATTTGATAATCAGATTACATTATAGTTACCTTGGTTTGATAATCAGATTACAGTTACCATGATTTGATAATCAGATTGCATTATAGTTACCTTGGTTTGATAATCAGATTACAGTTACCATGATTTGATAATCAGATTACATTATAGTTACCTTGGTTTGATAATCAGATTACAGACCAGTTACCTGGATGTGATAATCGGATTACTGTATAGTTACCATGATTTGATAATCAGATTACTGTAATCCTGCTGTGGCCCAAACCGATACTATCACAATACTCTCACATCCGTCACACGCGGCAACGGCTTGATCATGGCTTTACGCCGTGTCACATTTTCAGCAGAAGACACACAGGATGCTGTCATGTTTTGTATAATATTGTTTACCTTTGGAGTTTTTGATTATTGTGTTTTTATCTGAGATCCTGGCAACAGGCCACGTCTCTCTTATCCAGGATGACACAGTGTCCCGTCCCCCTGCACACGTGATGTCAGAGCAGCAGCAGCTGTGTTTACCCCCCTGGGACGCATCCACACCCTCACTGTGAACAGGGCCTCTCACTTTTAACCCTTTCACTGCCACACTACAGACGGTTAACCCTTTACTATCAAACCATCTGTAGTGTGATAGTAAAGGGTTAACCTTCTGTTGTGTGGCAGTGAAAGGGTTAACCGTTTGGTGGTGCGGCAGTGAAAAAGCAAAAGGAGTGGACTAGCAAGCGGCGTGAGCGCTCGTACTGTATTGTATCATTGAGTTTAGTTTAGTTCGGAGCGTGTCTGTACAATACAAAACTCACAGCACTGTAAATCATTTCACTGAGTTTTTTTGTATACCTCTCGAGTAACAGACAAATTAATTAAATTAAGTCAATGGCCCGACAGCAGTAATCGCCAGCTTTAATCGAGCTGAATTGTGCCCACGGGCCGTCGGATGGATATAATCACCGGTGTAACTCGAGCGCCACCTACTGGTTGAATATACCGTTAACCTGGCAGTGACACGGCGGCCACTAAGAGCTGCATCTGTACATGTAGCTCTACTTCCAGTGTGGCAAGTATCTTCCTCTCTGACTTGAACTCGTCATAAAGCGTTGATGCTTGTCATCAGAGAGAGACACACACACACACACACGCACACGCACGCACACGCATGCACATACACACACACACACACACACACACACACACACACACACACACACACACACACACACACACACACACACACACACACACACACACACACACACACACACACACACACACACACACACACACACACACACAGAGGTCACGGTACCTGTGAGGGAGCGTGTGACGGCGCTCTCGTACAGCGGCACCCCCTCTCCGGCGTTGTTGAAGGCCTTCAGGGAGATGACGTAGTGGGAGCTGGGTTCTAGAGGAGGAAGACAGACACAAGACACCAGGGCTGTCACTAAATCTAATTCGAAATTTGTTGCAGAATTGTAGACAAGTTTCAAATTCAAATTTCAGTGTAAAAAAAGAAAAACGAAACCTAAAAAAAGTCTAAGCTATTATCAACGTTTTGGCTACTTTTTTTTACCATGGTATGTTTGGTATCATTCTTTTCAGCACAGTCTCACCTATATGACCTGACCGTATAATATAATATTATAATAATAATACAAAAAGTTATAATCAAATTTGAATTTCTCCCTTCAAGTTCGAATCTCGTGTTTTTATCGAAATTCGAAAAGAATGTGACAGCCCTACAAGACACTGAGCTGGGTTCTAGAAGAGGAGATACACTGAGCTGGGTTCTAGAAGAGGACAGACACTGAGCTGGGTTCTAGAAGAGGACAGACACTGAGCTGGGTTCTAGAAGAGGAGAGTGTAAAAAAAGAAAAACGAAACCTAAAAAAAGTCTAAGCTATTATCAACGTTTTTTACCATGGTATGTTTGGTATCATTCTTTTCAGCACAGTCTCACCTATATGACCTGACCGTATAATATAATATTATAATAATAATACAAAAAGTTATAATCAAATTTGAATTTCTCCCTTCAAGTTCGAATCTCGTGTTTTTATCGAAATTCGAAAAGAATGTGACAGCCCTACAAGACACTGAGCTGGGTTCTAGAAGAGGAGATACACTGAGCTGGGTTCTAGAAGAGGACAGACACTGAGCTGGGTTCTAGAAGAGGACAGACACTGAGCTGGGTTCTAGAAGAGGAGAGTGTAAAAAAAGAAAAACGAAACCTAAAAAAAGTCTAAGCTATTATCAACGTTTTGGCTACTTTTTTTTACCATGGTATGTTTGGTATCATTCTTTTCAGCACAGTCTCACCTATATGACCTGACCGTATAATATAATATTATAATAATAATACAAAAAGTTATAATCAAATTTGAATTTCTCCCTTCAAGTTCGAATCTCGTGTTTTTATCGAAATTCGAAAAGAATGTGACAGCCCTACAAGACACTGAGCTGGGTTCTAGAAGAGGAGATACACTGAGCTGGGTTCTAGAAGAGGAGATACACTGAGCTGGGTTCTAGAAGAGGACAGACACTGAGCTGGGTTCTAGAAGAGGACAGACACTGAGCTGGGTTCTAGAAGAGGAGATACACTGAGCTGGGTTCTAGAAGAGGACAGGACACTGAGCTGGGTTCTAGAAGAGGACAGACACTGAGCTGGGTTCTAGAAGAGGACAGGACACTGAGCTGGGTTCTAGAAGAGGACAGACACTGAGCTGGGTTCTAGAAGAGGACAGACACTGAGCTGGGTTCTAGAAGAGGACAGGACACTGAGCTGGGTTCTAGAAGAGGAGAGACACTGAGCTGGGTTCTAGAAGAGGACAGACACTGAGCTGGGTTCTAGAAGAGGACAGACACTGAGCTGGGTTCTAGAAGAGGACAGGACACTGAGCTGGGTTCTAGAAGAGGACAGGACACTGAGCTGGGTTCTAGAAGAGGACAGGACACTGAGCTGGGTTCTAGAAGAGGAGAGACACTGAGCTGGGTTCTAGAAGAGGACAGACACTGAGCTGGGTTCTAGAAGAGGACAGACACTGCGCTGGGAAACTACAGACACAAGGACATACAGTAACAATCCTACGGTTCTGTTGTGAGGAGGACATGTGATTGAACTGCCCTAGGCCGTGGACATATTGGATTTCCTAATTTGGGTGCCGATCCCCTTTAACATCGTTTGTGGAGAAGAGGTGCACTTATAACTCCAATAGGAAACTACTCAACTGTACTACGGTTTAATTTATCCTCTTTAATCTATCAAAATCTCTTACTGTGTAATATAATTTGGGCTAGCCCGTATCTCGTATCTCTCATCGTATCTACAGTCTATTCGTGGACTCCGGGGATTCCTTTGTAAGAACTGCCACTAAGGCACTAACTCTACATACAGTATCTAGCTCCGACTAAGCTTTTATTTAAATATCTGCACGTATTAACAATCTAGTGTTCATGTACAAAGTACTCTGTCACCCATAATCACAACCTCTCTTTTTTCCAACGGCACTTTGAGCACTTACCTCGCATTTTCATTCATATCCACAAGAAGGAGGAATAATTTACACATCCCTTTCTGAAGAACGTGTGTTGTATATCAAGGTGTCCTGTACGGAAGCGTATTGCTGCCACCCCAGAAACAGACAAAAAAGATCAGTATCACGTTATAACGTGACAACTTCTTGTTTTAACATAAAACGTTTCACGTTATAACGTGACAACTTCTTGTTTTAACATAAAACGTATCACGTTATAAGTAACGTGGTGAGTTGGTCTCAGGCGGAGGTGGTCCTAGCCCCACACTCATCCTAACGAGGAGCATGAGGATAGAACACAGACACCGTGCGTAAAACAGGGGCGCAGCTCCCTAAAACGCACAGGTGGGACATGTGAGTAAACCGTGCGTAAAAAAAACCACAGTTTACATCACACATCCCAGCCATTTACAATAACAGCGGGATGCCGGTGAGGTCCCAGCACTAAGGGCCGCGTGAGAGACAGAGCTCTCAGTCCTGTCCATCAGATAGAACCTGCATGACAAAAGGACCCGGGGAGGACCACAAAGCCGCGGCTCAAATGTCCTCCACGAGACCCCTCTAAGCAGGGCAGAAGAGGCCGCCACACCACGAGTGGAATGCACTCTGTTACCCGCGGGGGGAACCTGTCCAGCCAAGGTGTAACAAAGGGCAATGCCCTCGCACAACCAATGTGACAGGCATTGTTTTGACAGCGCTTTACCGTTGTTAGGGCCAAACAGTTGACTGGTAGCCTTGAGGTCTCTTGTGCGCTCAAGACATATTGCAAGCGCACACGAATATAGGATACAACAGGTAACGGCTCCGTGCAACATTTTATGTTAAAACAAGAAGTTACCACGTTATACCGTGATACTGATCTTTTTTTTCTGTTTCTGGAACAGCACACACTATCTAACTGAAACATGCTGAACATTATCTGTATTCAAAAGAACGTTCAAAGAAAGCCTTCATTTAACCCAAACCCATACTTCTAGATTAAGTATGATTGATATGATGAATTGGTCCCACCGTTACTGTTGTTATCTTATCATATCACTATAGTTATAGTTTGTTATTATATATTGTATTATGTCCTACATATGCGTCTGTGTTATACATGTATGTCTGCATGTGTATATACTGTACATGTGAGTTTGTGAGTTCATGTGTACAGATTTATGTATCGGAATGTTTCTTTAGCGTAAGTATGATATATTATTAAGCTACTGTGTTTCTTGAGGGGGAGGGGATTCACTATTCTGTGACTGTATTAAATGTATTATTATTAAATGTGTTATACAGTATATAGGCCTGTAAGCAGCTTGGGGAAGGTAACTTCCAACATGTCAAACCCCCTTTCCTGACAAGTCCCTATCAAAGGTTGTTTCATGTATTTATTTAAGCAGGTCTCTCTGTATTCAGTCGTTTACAGCGACTGAAGGAGATGAAGAACATCTGTGTAATCCTGTAAAATATAATCTGTTCTCATGGCGCTTCTAACACTAATAATCCCCAGGAGAGGGAGAGAGAGAGAGAAAGAGAGATCCTGATTTCCTCACTTGCATTACATCAACTGAGCTCTATAAAACTGTCGTGAAATGTAAACTCCTCCACTTCCTGTATTGACCTGCATTTTTCGAAAGTGTTTCAAATCATGTCCTAAAGATTTTATGTACTGACCAACTATAGGCTGATATCCAACATTCCACTCCAACCTACCATTAGCAAGATACTTGAATTGAATTTTTTCTCAGCCCAAATAAACTCCAAGAAAACAACACCATGGAGGCATTTCATGGCATCAGGCTTCCAGTCCATTTTAAGGTCCCCCTCCTTATATACAAAGCACTAAATGGAACAGGTCAAAGCTACATTGCCAATTCACTGAGCATGATTTACATTTAGTGAATAAAGGGATTCTGATTTAGATTCAGATTCAATGAACTGCGGTTATGCAGCTTTTATCCAAAGCACTTTACAACTTAAGCCTCACATTCACCAATGAAGTGAAACATTCACACACCGACGGCGGGAGCAGTTACTGTAGTTAGTGTCTTGCTCAAGGACAGTTTGACGTGCTGCCGGGAGGAGCGGGAATCTAACCGAGAACCTTCCAATTACCAGACGGTTGCTCTACCTCCTGAGCCACTGTCGATATACGACATATAAGATCACAGGTCATATTTGACGCGCCGCAAAAGTACACAATGTGTTTATAAAACCCTCCGTATGAATGGTTAGCATGGTTAGCATGTTGCTCTGTAAAGCTTCAGCACCAACTACTGCAGAGACTAGCCTGAGTATATACTGCTAGAAACCCAATGCAGAAGGAAAGAGAGGAGAGAGTAACGTAATATAGACTAAAAACCCACTTCTACTTATTAGCTTTTCCCGATGTTCACTGACTCATGCCCTGTTTTCCTGCGTGTTTGCTTGTGTGTCCTCCCGTAAAACTGAGATGTGATTGTTATCTAGATGTATCTATGTGTATCTACCCTCTGTACAGCACTTTGGTTGACATGTGTCATGTTTAAATGTGCTCTATAAATAAATCTGATTGATTGATTGATTGATTGATTGATACTAACCTACACTGTAGCACTCAACACTTTGATGAACATTGTTACTCAGCTGATAAGAGTTGTGCCCTTCCTGATGACTTGTTGTACAAAACAAGTCGCTTTGGATAAAAGCGTCAGCTAAATGACAAAATGTAAATGTAAATGTAGAGAGTAAATAAATGGTAAATGGTGCATTTATATAAGCGCTTTTATCCAAAGCGCTTTCCTCAAATTTTGAGGGGTTAAGTGTCTTGCTCACAGGCACAACGACACGTTGCCCAGGAGGAGGAGCGGGAATCGAGCCGGGAGCCTCCGGATGACCAGACGACGTGCTCTACCTCCCGTCGCCACTGTCGCCACACTAGAGAGACTAGTGTAACAGCACATAGAGGATCTGACAAATATTATCTGACGCTAACCGGCATAATATTTCAACGCCGTCGTTTCATTTCTCCCGAGAGGACAGGAAGAAGTGGCATCTGTGGCGCTTCAGTTGACGGATGCGCCTTCAGAAAGCCTGGATACACGCTGGGCGCGCGACGCACCTTCGTCCAGATCGGCATCTCGCTGCGGTGTTGTTTGCTGGCGGCTCAGATAGCGAACGCGGCGCGTTCAAAACCGACACATCAAGTCTGAGCAAACAACGTCGCTCCGCGCCCGGCGCTGCTGCCACGTTCCCCTGTGACCGGCGTATCAATAAGTGATAAGCATGAATTATAGATGCTGTTTACATACATGCAGTCAGACCCACCCCCCCCTCCCACCAGCACCCGCATGGGTGTGAATATGTGTGTGTGTATTATGTGTGTGTGTGTGTGTGTGTGTGTGTGTGTGTGTGTGTGTGTGTGTGTGTGAGCAACAGGATAACGTTTTCCATTACGGATCCATTATGAAAGCAGGAAGACAAGAGAGTTTTCCACCCGCATATTAAAATTCATCCAATTTGTTATTGTCTTCTTTCACATGCAAATTGTGATGGTGGAGCTGCTGCCCCAACCCCCCCCCCCACCCCCACCCCCTCTTCCACCCATCGCCCCGGGTCCTAATGCGCAACTCCCCCCGCCCCCCCCCCACCCCACCCCACCCAACCCCCACCCTTTTAACATTGGATTTCCACTTCAAGCCTTTTTCTTATTAAATTCCTTTAAATAATTGATTGTAATTAAATGCAGTTTTGGAAAAGCAGAATGAATCAGTGTGTGTGTGGGTGTGTGTGGGAGGGTGGCGTCGCATCACGTGAACCCCTCTGTACGACGTTGTAGGGAATTAATTCATTAGGTGTTGATAGGCGGACTGGAATCACTGGAGACCGTGTGATCGAGTCTGAACAGACTGAGAGAGGAAAATATAATCCACATAATGATCGCTCTCTCAGGCTGCGTTGTGCTTTTTTTTTG
>NW_028170114.1:5000-10000 GCF_963971535.1 Notolepis coatsorum
TGTTGGCATGTTGGCTCAGGCTGGCTGCACTCAGGCGGCGTGATCAGCCTGTTGGACAGGGAAGGAGGATCTGCAGCGAACACTTCATTGCCTCGGATTATGTTGTTGGGGGTGGAAGGTTTGTCCAGAAGACCACTAATCAGCTGAAGCCTGATGCGGTTCCCTCGGTCTTCGACAGACAGACCGGCGTTAGCTCTCGGGAGCGATCCACTTCAACCAGCCGAGCGTCGGGAGCTCCAGCAGCTTGTCGATGTGCTAATAGCCTGGAGCCAGCTACCGTTAGCTTGCAGAGGCTCCAGCACACCGACAAGCTGTGTAGCCAGCTACCGTTAGCTTGCAGAGGCTATTAGCACACCGACAAGCTGTGTAGCCAGCAGGCTGAATGCTCCGCGACGCTCCCGGTTGCTAACGCCGGTCCCCGGCTGGTGCTAACTAGCTAGCGATCGCTCCCGAGAGCTAACGCCGGTCCCCGGCTGGTGCCAACTAGCTAGCGATCGCTCCCGAGAGCTAACGCCGGTCTGTCTGTCGAAGACCGAGGGAACCGCATCAGGCTTCAGCTGATTAGTGGTCTTCTGGACAAACCTTCCACCCCCAACAACATAATCCGAGGCAATGAAGTGTTCTCTGGGGATCTTCATTCCCTGTCCAACAGGCTGATCACGCCGCCTGAGTGCAGCCAGCCTGAGCCAACATGCCAACAACACTGTTTTTTTCACTGGTAGTTTGTGGAAATTAACCAACTTTCCTCTCTCTCACATGGTAAAATTAGTTTGAACAGCCAGGAGCAATACAAACAGAACCACCGCGGTCCCGTTGTTTTGTAGGCAACATTTTATTTACCGACTGACCCATTCACTATAGGCAACTAACCAGCAGTGTATACACCAAACAAGCTCCATGACGTCAGCAACAAAATGGCCGCGCCCATAATGCTAAATGCTTCAGAAATGCACACAACAAATCGTTTTTTCTTAGAAACTGCTTATTTTTATAACGTGATTTCTTCTGTGGCTTATCTAAATACTAATGTGATGCTATGAATATGTATTTATCGCACTGCTTCATTTCCACTTTAATATAGGACGAGTCAGACAAGGTGATGGTGTATATATGTTAATATAGGACGAGTCAGACAAGGTGATGGTGTATATATGTTAATATAGGACGAGTCAGACAAGGTGATGGTGTATATATGTTAATATAGGACGAGTCAGACAAGGTGATGGTGTATATATGTTAATATAGGACGAGTCAGACAAGGTGATGGTGTATATATGTTAATATAGGACGAGTCAGACAAGGTGATGGTGTATAAATGTTAATATAGGACGAGTCAGACAAGGTGATGGTGTATATGTGTTAATATAGGACGAGTCAGACAAGGTGATGGTGTATATATGTTAATATAGGACGAGTCAGACAAGGTGATGGTGTATATATGTTAATATAGGACGAGTCAGACAAGGTGATGGTGTATATGTGTTAATATAGGACGAGTCAGACAAGGTGATGGTGTATATATGTTAATATAGGACGAGTCAGACAAGGTGATGGTGTATATGTGTTAATATAGGACGAGTCAGACAAGGTGATGGTGTATATATGTTAATATAGGACGAGTCAGACAAGGTGATGGTGTATATGTAAGGGATAATGTATAGCTACGAGGTCATTGTCGCAAAATAATTGACGACACGGAGTTTAAAATACAGAGGCGCCTCGCCGAGGTGTTTTAAACGTCAGTGAAGGTCAATTATTTTGCTACAATGACCGAGTATAGGCTATACATTATCCCGCTTATTACATGGCTAACTTACTAACAATATACCTAATTCATTTTACGAGATCAAATGCAGACACAGTTATGTTCTGTCACTCCCGCTGTCATCGCCGGCAGCTTGCACTGATGACTGAATGCAGCTGTGCATATGCTGAGCAGCTGAAACCGTGTGTCAGTGGGCTTGATTACTCCAGCTGCGAAAAACAATAATCACCGGTGGTTATCGAAAAATTATTCACCGCTGTCGGGGCTATTGACCAATCACAATCAAGCATTTCGGCGAATGTTAAAACGCCATGTAATAAATGTTAATATAGGACGAGTCAGACAAGGTGATGGTGTATATGTGTTAATATAGGACGAGTCAGACAAGGTGATGGTGTATATATGTTAATATAGGACGAGTCAGACAAGGTGATGGTGTATATATGTTAATATAGGACGAGTCAGACAAGGTGATGGTGTATATATGTTAATATAGGACGAGTCAGACAAGGTGATGGTGTATATATGTTAATATAGGACGAGTCAGACAAGGTGATGGTGTATATATGTTAATATAGGACGAGTCAGACAAGGTGATGGTGTATATATGTTAATATAGGACGAGTCAGACAAGGTGATGGTGTATATTATGTTAATATAGGACGAGTCAGACAAGGTGATGGTGTATACAGGGCTGTACACTGCGATGATATCGTCGCGAATTGCCCCTTTAATTGGCCGTTGCGATTGGTAAATATTATCTGGGGGCGCGCTTGCGAGTAGTGCTTTCAAGCGTTGCATTCGCATTTCACTCCTAAATTATCCAAGGCGTGTGATGACGTGATGACGTCACTCACGCGAGCTGAGCAGTGAGCACTCAGCAGGCATGATCAGTGGGAACAATCGACTGAGCACTCACTCTGATAGACTGGCTGACTGTCTGATTTAGCTATGAAGAAAAGTAAAGTTAGTATTGCTTCATATTTTCGACGCGTTCGACCTCCTATAGTGAGCCGAACTGAACTGAACTCAGACACACGGAGAGAGCTGCGGCGTCTGCTGCGCCTCCTCCCTCCCGCACCCGTGGCTGTTGTAAACACTAGTCTAGTGGGACACTGGGACCTCGGTGAGCCGGCTAGCTACTGATAGCTATCAACAAATGCTCCAGTAAGTCTAGTAGTGCATGATAGCTCGCGTTAGCTTACTGTTCAAAACGAAACGTCCCATTAAACTAAATAGTTCAGATAGCTCCTGATATCAATGTCTTAAAACACTGAGTCGATGCGTATTCGAGCTGAGGGCACGCTGAATATAGTCAATAGGGTCCAGCTGCAGCGCCGGAGAATCCTGGCCTTAGCTGGAGGCTACAGTATAGGGCCCAGCTGCAGCTCCGGGGAATCCTGGCCGTAGCTGGAGGCTACTCGAGTACACACAGACAGTGGAGCTGGTTGCATATAGCGAGCATTTAGACTTGTTGCGTGGTGGCGATGTCTCGCAGATAATACAACTACAAGTATGATTATATAATATATATATTTTATTAAAAAAGAATTACATTTTCTTTTTCTTTTTTAAATCAAAAACAATCGATATAAATAATGGTAAAATTGTTATTTAAAAATTTGCCCCTAAAAAATATTTTTTGCCCCTAAATTTCTCATTTAGGGGCAAGTGTGCCCCTAGTGAAAAAGCTTAGCGTACAGCCCTGGTATATATGTTAATATAGGATGAGTCAGACAAGGTGATGGTGTATATATGTTAATATAGGACGAGTCAGACAAGGTGATGGTGTATATATGTTAATATAGGACGAGTCAGACAAGGTGATGGTGTATATATGTTAATATAGGACGAGTCAGACAAGGTGATGGTGTATATATGTTAATATAGGACGAGTCAGACAAGGTGATGGTGTATATATGTTAATATAGGACGAGTCAGACAAGGTGATGGTGTATATATGTTAATATAGGACGAGTCAGACAAGGTGATGGTGTATATATGTTAATATAGGACGAGTCAGACAAGGTGATGGTGTATATATGTTACACTTTCTCTGCCAAGGACGCCTAAACTCGTCATTCCCCGCCATGCTAATTCTGCCAATGACGCCGTAACACGTCATTGAGATCAATATTTCAAAAATCTGTGATCGCAATCATATTTCTCCCCCGGAGACTTGAGATCTACTGTTGATCCCCTCTCAACTCTCCAACGGTTCAAGATCGCCATCTGGCGGCCGATCGGCGGATCGCCCAAACCGGAAACCGGAAACGGAAGCTGGTGCTCATTCCAATTCGGTCCGATCACTCGCTAATAGTCCCGGGACTCGAGCTAGACACAATGGATAGCAATCCGTTACCAATAACTCGATAAACAACATTATTTGGACGTATATACTATTATACAACCTGGAGATGGATCGCATATTTCAACATCCCATAATAGGAATATTTTTGCTCCACGCTCATCGCCCAACGCTACGAGGAAGCTACGGTGAGTTTCAGCATTTTTTTTTAACGTGTTTGATATAAACTGCTCTAATGATCATATCACCCACACTAGATGAATCATCTAACGTTGGCCACGGAATTATAAACGACCCCCCCCCCATCCGGTCAACATCAGATGATAAGTAGTAACTTCTAGAAGCACGTCCATTTGAAATTTTTTATCTCGCGCAGATCGCTATCAAACTGTATTTGATCATCAATATAATGCATTTAGGGCTATAAATCACGTTCTGGAGAAAGCTGCAGAAAACGATAAAAACTTATTTATACTTTAGACCGTATTTTAGTATGAATATGTGAATGAAAAAGTATAACGTTCTTACGTCCTGAACGATAGATAATTGACGTTGAATGGGCCATAGTAATGTCAATTTAGCAATACAATTTAAAAAGTTATAGCCCTGCAAAGAAGGGGGACTTCACCATAGACAAATAGAGCTGGCAGAGGATGGTATAATGATGTACATAAGCCTGGCGAAGAAAGTGTTAATATAGGACGAGTCAGACAAGGTGATGGTGTATATATGTTAATATAGGATGAGTCAGACAAGGTGATGGTGTATATATGTTAATATAGGACGAGTCAGACAAGGTGATGGTGTATATATGTTAATATAGGACGAGTCAGACAAGGTGATGGTGTATATATGTTAATATAGGACGAGTCAGACAAGGTGATGGTGTATATATGTTAATATAGGACGAGTCAGACAAGGTGATGG
>NW_028170114.1:12500-16560 GCF_963971535.1 Notolepis coatsorum
TCTCTCTCTCTATTTCTCTCTGTCTCTCTATTTCTCTCTGTCTCTCTCTCTCTCTCTATCTCTCTCTCTCTCTCTCTCTCTGTCTCTCTCTCTGTCTCTCTCTATCTCTCAATTCAATTCAATTCAATTCAAATGGCTTTATTGGCATGACCCAACTTGTACATATTGCCAAAGCAAATGATTAATAACATAAGCATGGATTACAAAACACATATTAATGTCATAGTACATACAGAAATTATCATCATAAAATAGAACATAAAATATTACGGCATAAACATGTCAGGTGACTGTCACTCACTGTCCCTCAGTCTATGGCAGGCAGCAACATAGGCTGCTGCTAGCTCACAGCTTGTTGAGTCCTCCCCTAGTAGGACTGGTAGTTTTCCTGTATCTGGTAGTGCAAGAAAACCTTTTGTTATTAGTTCAATTTTTTTTAAATGCGTTTCTCTAATATATTTGTATTTTTCACAATTGGTGAGGAAGTGCAACTCAGTTTCAGGCTCACTGAGGATGCAATGACAGCATAGCCTTTGCTCTGCAGGGAGCCAGGTTTTCCTGTGCCTTCCCTTTTCAACAGCGAGGCTGTGCTCACTCAGTCTGTATTTTGTCAAGGTTCTTTTTAGTTGTTGATCAGTCACCATGCTCAAATAATCTGCTATGGTGTACTGTCGATTTAGAGCCAGATAGCACTGCATTTTGCTCTGTGCTTTTGTTTGTGTTTTCCAATAGGTGATGTAGTTTTGTTTTAGCTGTGTAGTAATTTGATTTATTCTGATTGGTGATGTGTTCTGTTCCTGGGGTGTGTTAAGAGAGCAGGTTTGTGGACTCAGGACCAGCTGGGTAAGGGGGTTCCTGCTGCTCCTCAGCTCTTGGCACTGCAGGGCTTGATAGTGGTACGAGAGGGGGTCACTTTGTTTTAGGTGTGTCCAAAATTGAATTGCTCTTTTTTGTATTTTTAGTATTAGTGGGTAACGGCCTAATTCTGCCCTGCATGCATTGTTTGTAGTTTTCCTCTGGACATGTAGGAGAATCTTACAGAACTCTGCATGCAGGGTCTCAATGGGGTGTTTGTCCCATTGGGTAAAGTCTTGTTTTGTAAGTGGACCCCACACCTCACTGCCATAGAGTGCAATTGGTTCAATAACACATTCACTACATTTTAACCAGATTCGAATTGGTATTTCTGTTTGTATATTTCTTTTTATGGCATAGAAAGCCCGGCGTGCTTTCCCTCTCAGCTCATTGACTGCTTCCTTAAAATGTCCAGTTGAACTTAGTTTTAGGCCTAAATAGGTGTAATGTGTGCAGTACTCTACATGTTTTGTACCAATTGAGAACTTTGGTAGGACGTCCTGAGATCTGGATCTTTTTTGGAATATCATTATTTTGGTCTTTTTTGGGTTTACTGCCAGGGCCCAGGTCTGACAGTAATGCTCTAGCAGGTCCAGGCTCTGCTGTAGGCCGTCTGCTGTGGGGGACAACACAACCAGGTCATCTGCAAAGAGCAGGCATTTCACTTCCCGATTGTGGAGACTTACACCGGGGGCAGAGGACTTTTCTAGTATATTATAGTATATTATATTATAGTATAGTATATCTCTATCTCTCTCTGTCTCTCTCTCTATCTCTCTCTGTCTCTATCTATCTCTCTCTATCTCTCTGTCTCTCTGTCTCTCTCTATCTCTCTCTGTCTCTATTTCTCTCTGTCTCTCTCTCTCTCTCTCTCTCTCTCTCTCTCTCTCTCTCTCTCTCTCTCTCTCTCTCTCTCTCTCTATCTCTCTGTCTCTCTCTATCTCTCTGTCTCTCTCTCTCTATCTCTCTGTCTCTCTATCTCGCTGTCTCTCTCTATCTCTCTGTCTCTCTGTCTCTCTCTGTCTCTCTATCTCTCTGTCTCTCTATCTCTCTCTATCTATATCTCTCTGTCTCTCTCTGTCTCTCTCTATATCTCTGTCTCTCTCTATCTCTCTGTCTCTCTCTGTCTCTCTCTGTCTTTCTATCCCGGATGCGTGAATACTTTCGGCAGCCAACATGCCCTTCCGCGTTGCTCTGATTGGCCGAGCGCGCGCATGAGCCGCGACGCGCTCCTCAGCCACGCAGGAATACTAAACTCCGCTTAACGCAATTTATACGCATGGAAGTATTGATTACGCCGTAACGAATCATTAAAAAAATATACCGTTAACTGGAATATGTTGTTTCTTTACACATATGTTGGATTATGTAATTGGTTTGTCATGACAAACCAATAGAAAATCGCGAATTAACCGGTGGCTACAACAACACACAGTAACTACATGCATGGTATGGTATGGTATTTATTTTAGACAACAAAACATATACAGATCATTACATCACATATTTGCTTTTGTCAAGGATAGGAACGAAAAGGCGCAATGACTTATTTACATTGTTGTCCTTGGATCAGGGTTTCCGTTAGAATTAGTTTTTGCCGGTCTGAGTGTCCGGTAGATTTCAATCTACCGGACAAATGGGATCAATTCCGGTCAGAGTTTATTGAGCTTAAAAACAATTGATAGGCCTATATAAAGAATGACATCCTCAAGGCATTTATAATATTTTAACTTAAAACTAGGCTACTTTTGCGTATATACAGTCATTAATATATACATGCATCATTGTTTACAATGAACGGTGGGGCTAATCTAATTGACATCCAAGGCAGGGTTTCCGTTAGCCGGTAATTACCGGTATTTGACCGGCAAAATCTGTTGAAGTCCGACATATTTAATCTCTCCGGTCATAATGTCCGGTGAAAATAATTCCCTCTAAGCACAATTTGATAATTTGAATTGTATTAAAATAGGCTAAAATTAAATAGCCTATGTTGTTGTAGCCACCGGTTAATTCGCGATTTTTTATTGGTTTGTCATGACAAACCAATTACATAATCCAACATATGTGTAAAGAAACAACATATTCCAGTTAACGGTATATATTTTTTTAATGATTCGTTACGGCGTAATCAATACTTCAATTGTATAAATTGCGTTAAGGGGAGTTTAGTATTCCTGCCTGGCTGAGGAGCGCGTTGCGGCTCATTCGCATGCGCGCGCTCGGCCAATCAGAGCAACGCGGAAGGGCTTGTTGGCTGCCGAAAGTATTCACGCATCCCGGCGGGGAAGGAAGCATTCCCAGGGAGAAAAAGGGATGCGGAACAGGAAAAGTGTGAATATCTTGGTTTGGAATAATCAGGGCTTGTTTTTACACACGTCAGGCTGTGGACTGAACCACAGAGTCCTCAGTGGGAGCCGTTGGCAGAGGCATCGGACGTTTTCTTGAATCCCGTCCAGTTTTCCAGCTTTTTTCCCACCAACTTGTCCCAGAAGATGCTCCGGTTGGCATGAATGCCACTCCAGCGATGCCGTGATAGTAAAGCACTGGCTGAGACAGGGAATGCTGAGTGGAGGCAGGCACACACACACACAGGTATGCAGGCACACGCACACACACACACACACACACAGGTATGCAGGCACACGCACACACACACACACACAGGTATGCAGGCACACGCACACACACACACACACACACACACACACACACACACACACACACACACACGCACACACACACACACACACACACACACACACAGGCATGCAGGCACACGCACACACACACACACACACACACACACACACACACACACACACACACAGGTATGCACGCACACACACACACACACACACACACACACACACACACACACACACACACACACACACACACACACACACACAGGCATGCAGGCACATGCACAGGCACACACACAGGCATGCAGGCACACGCACACACATGCACACACACACACGCACAAACAAACACACAATCACATGCAGTGGGCCTCCTCCCAATGTCCCACCTTGACTCCCCCCCCCCCCCCCTCTCTCCCCCTGCTGTGGGTCTCCTCGGGCGTATGAATGGAAGTCTTTATTCCCTGGAGAACTGTGGGAAGAAGGAGAAACAGAGGGAGGGAGGAGGGGAGAGGAGGGGAGGGATCTGTGAGAGTGGCCACAAGATCAACAGAGCTGCT
>NW_028170113.1:0-1000 GCF_963971535.1 Notolepis coatsorum
ACTCGTACCCTCGCTCTCTCTCTCTCACTCTCTAACTCTCTCTCACTCTCTAACTCTCTCTCTCTCTCACTCTCTCTCTCACTCTCTCTCTCTCTCTCTCTCTAACTCTCTCTCTCCTCTCAAACCAAGCCTCTCCCTCCCACTCCTACATTTCTTTCATCTCTCATCATCTTATTCTTCTACCAAACCCCCCACATCAAATACCATCATACAACAGAAATATACACTAAACAGCGCTGCTGTAATCAAATACTCATTTTGCACTTTCCAACTGATCAAAAGAATGTGGTGAGTGAGCGAGCGACTCGCAACTGAGTGAGTGAGTGAGTGAATGAGTGAGTGAGTGAGTGAGTGAGTGAGGTGATTCAAACAGATCTGCACCCCTGCACATCAGGGAAAGTCTTTAAGAGTGCGCCTGCACACACACACACAGAGACACACACACAGACACACGCATCTACACACACTCACACACACAGACACACACACCTACACACACACTCACACACACACACGCACCTACACACACACAGACACGCGCACCTACACACACACTCACACACACAGACACAAACATACACATGTGCACCTACACATACACACACAGACACAAACACACACACTCTCACACACACACAGGTAGCCCTCACCTCTCCCCCAAGCGTTAACAGAGTTTTGTTTGCATAAGACAGCCGTGCAGAACGAAACCAACCTCAGAGTCCACAGGTACATCTGGGTTAAGCAACTACATGCCGATGCGGTCGGTGATGCATTCATTTCATGAAGGTAATTACAGACAGTTTAATGCTGTTGATTCATCGCGGGGTTAAGAATCTGTCTGGCTATTTGATGAAGGAGATACGCAACAACACGTCTGAAGAAGAGAAACGAGTTCC
Organism: Notolepis coatsorum; assembly: GCF_963971535.1. NCBI lineage: Eukaryota > Metazoa > Chordata > Actinopteri > Aulopiformes > Paralepididae > Notolepis > Notolepis coatsorum. Next base: position 897 of record NW_028170113.1, read on the forward strand.
CGGTCGATATGACCTGATACCGCAATGAGTCCCAGGGGGGCAGAGAGTAGAGCGATAAGAGAGGTGGCGACAACACGCTGGAGACAACACGCTCCCTAACGTGG
>NW_028170112.1:0-1000 GCF_963971535.1 Notolepis coatsorum
CTTAATGATTTTAGAATATTTCAGATAATGAAATTAAATGTTTATCATCAACTATCCAGTTAGTATTTATACTGTCTGTAACGTTTGGCTACTTTAAATCATTGAATGTAGAGAGAGAGCGAGAGAGAGAGAGAGAGAGAGAGAGAGGGGGCGAGAATGAACGAGAATGAACAAGAGAGCCAGCCCCCCCCCCCCCCCTCTCAGGGTTTGTTCTAGGTTCGCGTTTTGATCGTCTAAGCTGCCGTAGGTGATGACGTCACACTCGAATGTAAACAGGAAGAGATGGAGATGGAGACACACGGAGATGGAAATTGAATGATATACAGAAACGATGACCAATAAATATGAAGTTATGTTTAAACTGCTGTTGTCAAGCGTTGTCAATATAACCCACCCCCTTTCCTCACGAATGGAACTAGTCTTGTGGAGTCCGCTTTGACCGTTTACCAGGGTTAGCAGCTATCGCTAGTTAGCTTAGCATAATCCTAATGGATACCTTGGTTAGCAGCTACCGTTAGCTCATTGCTCGTGTCAATTAAATTACATGTTATTAAAGGTCCGCGCTTGTCTGTCTAATGAAATTACAACCGCAACATTATATCGCACTGTACAGCCCTGACTACACTAACGTTAGCCTATAGCTCCGCCGTCCCTGCTACACTCGGGACCATAACGTTAGCCTATAGCTCCGCCGTCCCTTCTCGAGGAAAGCACTGCGAGTGCCTCTCGGCCGCGGGCGGCGCCATATAAAGTAAATACTCGATGTTCGCGATATAGTACAGTACTACATCTCGGGTAGAACAATCCGCGATACATCGAGTATACTCGATATATCGCCCAAACCCCTACCTCAAACTCAAACCTATTACATCACTCTCTCTCTCTCTCTCTCTCTCTCTCTCTCAAACATGTCTAAAGTTAAGTTATGTTGAAGTTCAAGCGTGTTCAAGAGAAGGAAAGTATAATTTAAGAGGGTTATGTATTCTTAAAACATAATTTG
>NW_028170111.1:0-27500 GCF_963971535.1 Notolepis coatsorum
GTGGAAGACATTTTCTCACTTTCCTCCTTGTCCTACTTCCTGTGCTTCTTCATCACACCAGGGGGTCTTCCTCATCCTCCTGCAGCCCAGAGCAAATGTTTCTGTTAAAAACACTACAAATACTAGTGCACGCACATACACACACACACTCACACACACACTCACACACTCATATTCACATGCATACACACAAGCCCCCTGCATGTCACTGCCTCTGTCGAGAGAGGGACAGAGAGAGAGAGAGAGAGAGAGAGAGAGAGAGAGAGAGAGAGAGAGAGAGAGAGAGAGAGAGAGAGAGAGAGAGAGAGAGAGAGAGAGAGAGAGAGAGAGAGAGAGAGAGAGAGAGAGAGAGAGAGAGAGAGAGAGAGAGAGAGATATTGCATATGTATGTATCACTCTAGAAGCTGTGGTAGTAGCCTACTATGACATCATATACTTTAAATGTCTTCAGACCAATTTAGACTCAAATTGCTTCCATTCACCATAGTTAAGCTTTGATAAGGGACTTGACCGCCTCTCTCCCGCTATCAGATCGCCTTCTCGTAGATACGCCTACAGTATTGTCCTCAGCGTGACCCATGGAGCTATCGCAGGGCTAAGTTTAGATTAGATCCCCAACCCAGGGGTCGTGTCTATAAGACACCCTACATCAGGATCAGTGATCTGAGGAAATGCCCCCCCCCCCCCACCCCCTTTTTTAACAGTGACTTTAAAGTGGATAAGACGGTTATCCTAGATCAAGGCTCTTCAGAGAACACAGGATCACAGAGCTGGCTGGCAGCAGCTCAGCAGGGCATCACAGGGCTGGCTGGCCTGGGCAGCAGCTCAGCAGGGCATCACAGGGCTGGCTGGCCTGGGCAGCAGCTCAGCACGGCATCGGGTGACTTGGTTGTTATTTAGGAAGCAAGAGCACGGCACTGCTTACTAACGCACACTTCAACTTTCAAGTTTGCTTTTATTTGTCAAGTATAATAATGTGCACGTACATTAACCCTTTCACTACCACACTACAGATGGTTAACCATCTGTAGTGTGGTCGTGAAAGGGTTAACCGTTGTCATGTGGCTGTGAAAGGGTTAACCTTCTGTATTGTCGCAGTGAAAGAGTTAAGCCTTGGTAGTGTGGTAGTGAAAGGGTTAGAGTGAAATGCTTGGTTCTGTATGAGCCTCCTGAGAATGTGCTTCATACAGTAAAAGAAAAAGTAAAAAAAAAAGTGGTTTGATTCCCGCTCCTCCCACCGGCAGCGTGTCGAAGTGTCCTTGAGCAAGACACTTAACCCCTAATTGCTCCCGATGAGCAGGTTGGCACCTTGCATGGTTGCCTCCGCCGTCGGTGTGTGAATGTGTAAAAATGTGAGGAACAAATTGTAAAACGCTATATAAATGCGAGCCACTTACCATTTCTTAGCCATATACAATATACAACGAAAGAACAACCTACGTACAAATGAAGTAAAAATGCAGGCAATGAGGTGCAGCGGCTCTGGGGGGCGGCTCTGGGGGGGCGGCTATATATGTGACACCTCACTGCTGTCTGGTCTGCCAGTAACTTCATATCCTCTGTCTCTGTGAGAGTCTGGAGGAGACTCTGTCAGTAAGCCGACACCCCAGCGTTTACATCAGAACATGTCTTTTATTGTCACGGAAAGAGGGGGCAGAGAGAGAGAGAGAGAGAAAGAGATAGAGAGAGAGAGAGAGAGAGAGAGAGAGAGAGAGAGAGAGAGAGAGAGAGAGAGAGAGAGAGAGAGAGAGAGAGAGAGAGAGAGAGAGAGGAGAGAGAGAGAGAGAGAGACAGTAGGAGAGAGAGAGATATATATAGGGAGAGAGAGAGAGAAAGAGAGAGAGAAGGATGGTGAGAGAGAAATAGAGAGGGAGAAGAGTGAGAAGAGTGAGAGAGAACTAAGAGGAAGATGAGAAGACAAACGGAGCGAGGTGGGCGGGCACTAACTGGCAAGGAAAACGTTCCCACAGGGTACAAACTGCAGTTTATCAGATCAAACCTCATATCTGTCAGGCCCTAGTGAGTAAGCTGCAACAAAAAAGATTGGAAAGTGTGTTTGGGATAGAGAGAGAGAGAGGGAGGGAGAGAGAGTGGGAGAAGGAGACAGAGAGAAGGACACAGAGACAAGGAGAGAGAGAGAGAAAGAGGGAGAAAGAGAGAGGGGGGCAGTGTCATTGCTCAGGGGAGAGGGGCAAAGGTGGCCATCGCCCGACAGCACAGCTGTTTATTTTATCCTTCCATGTTTAAACATGTAGTTTATAGGCAGCACATTTTTTTCTCAACTCATTCCTCTTCCTGCTTTGACCTTAATTCTGCTCCTGAGAGAGAGAGAGAGAGAGAGAGAGAGAGAGAGAGAGAGAGAGAGAGAGAGGAGAGAGAGAGAGAGAGAGAGAGAGAGAGAGAGAGAGAGAGAGAGAGAGAGAGAGAGAGAGAGAGAGGAGAGAGAGAGAGAGAGAGAGAGTTGTAGTTGAGCTATTGGAGGCAGAAGTAAAGATGTCTATGTAAAATATTGCACAGTAGGCTACACCAGGCAGTGTAAGTATGGAAGGTATTACCAAAGACTTTCTAATAGAGGAATAGAGGAAGATAATATGCACTACAAGCTGCACCAATGGGATGAAAGGGGAACAGTTCCTGTCTCCTAAAATTGGCGGGACTTTCCACAGGCGCTATCGCTAACACTGTGAGATCACTGGACATATGTCTCAAACAGGATCAGAAAAATATGTCAATTTAGTGTCAGAATGTTCAGATCACCTTCAACTTCCCAGAAGCAAGGTGGACTTGGTTAGATAGTGCGGTGGACTTGGTTAGATACTGAGGTGGACTTGGTTAGATAGTGTGGTGGACTTGGTTAGATACTGAGGTGGACTTGGTTAGATAGTGTGGTGGACTTGGTTAGATACTGAGGTGGACTTGGTTAGATAGTGTGGTGGACTTGGTTAGATACTGAGGTGGACTTGGTTAGATACTGAGATGCCAACCAGCAAACTTGTGCTGTGGGAACCAACACACGGGCATCGTTCACGAGGACGTCCCACATTAACCTACGTGGACGTAGGAACAGAATGTACCGGCTAGATGCAGATGCATGGAGGATCGGGATGACTGGAAGCACCGATGGAGGGCCCGTCCGAGACGACCTAGATAGATAGAGGTGGACTTGGTTAGATACTGAGGTGGACTTGGTTAGAAGCGAGATGGACTTGGTTAGATATAGTTTGGTGGACTTGGTTAGATACTGAGGTGGACTTGGTTAGATACTGAGGTGGACTTGGTTAGAAGCGAGATGGACTTGGTTAGATATAGTTTGGTGGACTTGGTTAGATAGTGAGGTGGACTTGGTTAGATAGTGAGAGAGAGATAGAGATAGATATATAGAGAGAAACACAGAGACAGAGCAAGACAGAACATTTAGTTAGATCACAATGGGAGAAGATGAGAGAGAGAGACAGAGAGACACACTGTCAGAGAGACAGTTAGAGATACAGAGAGAGAGAGACAGGCAGACAGAGAGAGAGACACAGAGAGAGGCAGACAGATGATTGTGATTATTATCACAGCCATCTGGGAGCTCTCTCTCAGTCTCATCTCTCGTTTTGTCATCGAGCAACCTCTCATATTATCTCTCTTATTCACTCTGGTAACAGAATTCGGCTATAGGGCGACAATAATGTGGTCAGAGGCATGGTTTCTATCTTGGGCCTGAACTGGCGTGGTTTCTTTTTATTCACATGGAAAGAGCAGCAGTAACATACATGTTCTTCTCTCACTGAGAGACATTGGGGGAGAGAACGAAATGGGAGTATACATTTGCTTTTATACTCGCCACAAGGTGGAATACCTGGGTGGCTCCGCCTAGAGCGCCCTCTAGTGGGAGCAGATATATATGCAACTAGACAGTCACTGGTGGAGACAATTATATGCAGGTAAACAGTTACTAGTGTAAACAGCCATATGTACAGTTACTAACAATCCTACACAGAGCTTCTGATCTCAACACTCTCCCTTTTATTATATCTCCCTCTGACTGTCTCTCTTTCTCACTCACTTATTCACTCACACACTATCACACTGTCTATCACACACAATCTCTCTCCCCATTCTCTATCTCCCCCTCTTCTTTCTCCTATATATCTCTCTCTATCTCTCTCTCCCCCCTCTCTCTCTCTCTTTCCCTCTGTAAACTTGATCTTTAGACCTTCCATTCCAACCCCACACACTCACACGTCATCACTCCCATCTATTCTACACACACACTTGTTTTCTGAGACTTTTTCTGGGGGGGGGGGGGGCACGGTTTCCAGAAAGGGATATTAGCCTCAGAGGTCTGGGATATTAGCCTCAGAGGTCTGCTTTTATAGTAAAAACACTAAGCCAATTGTTCACAATTATATTTGTTTAAAAAACAGAGCTACAGCAGCTGAGCAGGAGGTAGAGAGCTGACTGGTACTCTGAAGGTTGCCGGTTGGGATCCTGGCTCTTCCCTGGCAGCGTTTCGTGAAGTACTCATCCTCCACAAAAATGTACATAATGAACGTTATGTTATAGCCATAAATCATATATTTACATATTGTATAAAAAAGTGTAAGTTATAACTAATACACATATTACATACATTCCAAAAAGAAAACTTTTACCTGCTGGGGATTGAACCCTAACCTTAACCCTAACATTATGGCTATAACCATAACTGTTAAGCGAATGTTAAAACTAACGTTAACTCTAACTATAATCATAGTTAGATAGTGGTGAGAAAACGTGTCCATGACTGCAATGATTGTTGGTTCAACTCCTGGTTGCAGCGTTTGTTTTGGAATTTTGCAGATACAATACGTAAATATATTACTTATGGCTACAACATAACATACTTTCTGTACCTTTTTTTCCTGTGGTCGATTAAACTTTATTTACGTTTTCTGATGAGACCAACATTTTTTTATTCATGTTTTTATAAATGTGATACAAATAACAGCCTAGATTGAATAAAACAATGTGTTTTATTTTATTATCATAATTTTCAAATAAAATTATTTTCTTTATACAAAAAACTATTTCATAAATTATATTTGAACCAATACGGTATCATACAGCCTACTGAGTACAAAAGAAAAAAAGTTCTCCAGTAATCCCTTTCCTCATTGATGGCAATGCATTTTGTGTATTTTTCACTTCCTGTTTTCGCTCATAAACTTTCACCTAGATCCCTGATTCGCACAACCCCACGTGGGGTATCACTGGAAAGCTACTCATTGGCTACAACCCTGTCCAATCATTTTCGCAATCGGCGAATGATTGACAGTTCTGTATCGTAGCGGCTCTCGCTCGGCGTCACTCACGCACTGTACCTCGCTTGTGCACGCGCACTGAATAAAATTCCACAATGTACCTTTATCCCAATATTCGTCTGACCACACCCCTCATCAGCTTACCTTCATAAGCAGGTGTGTGGCCACCTACTCGCCTCCTTCTTCGCTTTCACCACAAGGAAGTGCCTTCGGAGATCCCCACTTGACGTGTTGCTAGTTGAAGAAAGTTGAGATGTGTTTACATTGTGCTTATTTCTTTTCTTCTCTCATAACTATTCAAAAAGGAAAATCTAAGTCATAATGTCTACCTCGGAGAGTAGACCCACTCTTCACCAGCGGTTCTCTATTCCCACCTCTGTCGTGCACGCTGGTGCGGGGCTGCTGCCACTTTCGTGGTTGCCAGCCCAGCCCAGGAGACAGCCGATGGGTAGTTTGCCTCTCCGAGGAGCCGGTGCATCGGTGCCGCCGCCCCGGCGGTGGCCTGATCCCGACTCTGGTTCCTCTGGTTCCGGGGAATCGTCCGTTCGTGAGCGGCCGGTTCCTTTGGTTCCGGAGGATTTGCGAAGCAAACTTTTCGCGTCTGCCCGTTCACGTCGCAAGATGGTGTCCTGCAGGCACGAACGGCCTGGGTTTGGGGAATTGCTGGAGACCAGCGAGGATGCGTCGGTCTCTGCATGCCGATGGAAACTGAGGATTACATGGAAGAGTCGGACGGATTCTTGTTTGAAGGCCCTGTGGAGACGAGTATCCCTCCTGTCCAGGTAACACTGGAGGGGGGAGAAATGTCTCCTTGGGGCGCCTTGTTCGAGGATGTCGGGGAACCACCTCGGCCTCATCGGCAGGATGCCCTGCTATCGGCCACATCAGACTGTGGCTCCTCAACCGGTCGAAGCCTGCTGCATGTGAGGGATGCGGGTTCGGTGGAGGCAGGTCAGCAGGGGGAACTGCAGGCTTTGTTCTCCGAGCTTATGGCGGTAGCTGCCGCTGCAAACGGCGTGCCGCTACCGCAGCCATTGCCTGCTCCTGCCCCCGATGATCTCATAGGTCATCTCTGGCAGCGTCGCCCGGTGAGAGGGGTGGACGTTGTCTACCCATTTTTCCCCTCAATGGGGGCCTATGTTCGTCGGGGCCAGGTGGTGTCTCACATCATGGGACTTACCCCCGCCTACGTACCAGTTACGCGGGTGGCGGGGTTGGTCAAAGGTATGAGAGAGGGCGTGCCACGGCTTGATAGGCCGATGGCCGCTCTCCTCTGTCCGGATGTGGTGTGGCAGCCGTTATGCAAGCCGGTTCTCCAAGGAAAATCGGCTAGGCGATTGGCATATTGGGGTGACCAGTCATTTATCGCTGGTACACAGTCGCTGGCTGCTGCTTCTAACATCGCGCAGCTGGTTAGATTTGTATCGGGGATAATGATGGGCGGCACGGATCTGACCGAGGTGCAACACGATCAGATCACCCAGGCAGCAGGAGCTGTACTGCATCTTACCCAGGTGCAGGCCATAGCCTCTGGGAAAGTACGCGCCCTGGCTACCATGAACCAGCGCCACCTTTGGCTGGAGCAGGCTCGAGTGCCAGAGAGGAAGAGAGCCCCTCTTCTGACGGCTAACCTCTCCGATGCTGGACTATTCGGGAAAGCCCTGCAGCTGATGACCTCAACGTGCAGAGAGATGGCAGAGGAGAGATCCGTTCTCCAACCCCATTTTCCGCCTCCCGTCCTTGCCGGTGGAGTCAGAAGGCTTCCACGACGTCGAGCTCCCTCCGCCGTGCCTACCACTGCCTCCGCCGCCACTGCTGGCCCGTCCAAGAAGGCCAGGAGGAGAGACGGTGATTCTGCTGCCGCCGGCCCATCCACGACCGGAGGAGACGGTAGGGAACGACGAGACCAGCAGCCGATTAACTACCGTCCCTCCGGGGCTTCTCGGGGTGGCAAAACCCGAGCGGCTCGAGGCAGCAGACGCCGCTGAGTGACTTTTTCCCCCTGTGGTCCCCTCTATACCCTCCCCGGCCCTCATGATAATTTTGTGCTTAAATAAATAAAAAGTCCCCTTAAAGGGGGACTATATTATTTGGCCAAACAAACTGTGTGTTTCTTCAACAATACATATGATGAGGTTGCGAAATGTGAATCTGCATTGTTACATTGAGGGATGAGGCACGTTCGTGTTATGAGATTAAGCAAGGTCTGCAAGCATACACTCAGTCATAGAAAGGTTCTATCTTAGCCTGACGCTCCACATGCAGGTAGAAGCTGGTTGTATGATCTGTTGCTTAAACAAAGTAATGTTGATCCACAACACTGTTGTGTTAGTTGCAGTAATACTCATATACACACGTTCCACGGCCTAGCCGTTATACTCTCTGTCAGTGTTTTTTCTATGTACAACATAGAAAGCGGGTGTAGGATTCACACACACACGACTTGGTTTTGTTATAAATCCTGTTCACAGTCTGTGGGTAGCGGGCATTGTATTAGCTTACGCTATGCATTAGCGTTCTACCAAAGGTCTCAAAATGCTACAGTTGTTATTGTGTGTAGGGAAAAAGGGTTTTTTGTGAGGGGGTGCCGAATAAACCCCTCCTTCCCACTTGATTGGTCAAGGGGATTTTTTCTCATTTCCTGTTGAGCCAGTCAGGGCCGAGCCGTTCAACGACTTGACGGGGGAGGGGGGGGGGGGGGGGGGGGGGGGGGGGGGGAGGTTGTCCTGACACGGGTCCTATTACAAACAGGAGTCGTGTGCGGGGTTTCCCCCCGTCATAGCATATACGTTGCTATGACGACGGCTTCCGTGAGTTAGATCTTTACGTAAGGTCTGTGGTGTTAAAGTGTCGGGTTAGAGCGTAGGGCTTACGGGTCTGCTACGCTCGATTTTATGTGTAAACTTGAGTCAGTTGGTCACGTGACTCACAGTTGACATGTCTTTTTCATACTACGACTCATGTGGGAAGGCTTTCTGGGGAATTTCGGTCTAAACCCTCTAAGTAAGGGGTGACTGGATGTAAAAATGTAAACAGTTTTTACTCCCGGCTGTTCAGCTTGGGTTTTATGTTGTTGATGCTTCTTTCTTTGTTATTAAAAAGAGTTGGGGTTAGGAAGCATCACACCCCTCTTGTCGTTCCCCTGGGCCCCTTGGGGATTCAATGAAAGGTCTAAATAGCCTGTTATTGATGTGGATATGCCCGACGCACACATAGTGCTAGCTCGGGGTGTTCTGTTGAACATCAAGCAACTGACTGGCGCGCCTTGGTTGCTTGGGGTTAAAACAGCGTTTTTATAGAGCAACTGGGATGGGGGTTTTTCCTCTTCCGACGACCTATGTTGGTTGTCGACGGATTCTCGTTCATATCGGGGGATGATGACGGAATGGATCTGAACATACGTAGAAGGGTCTCACGCCCTGCGGGTGGGCCACCAGGCACGGTTCGCACCGAACGTCTGGGTGGCGCCTTCTTTTCATGTTTAAGATCAACACGCATATCTGCCCCTTCTCCTGGAGTTGGCATGTCGCCGTGGTTAGGGCACGGGACTGGTTCTGGTCACGCTGGTCCGGATCAGTTGAACCCGTTGTCCGCCGGGGATGCAGATCTGCTGTTCTGGTACCCTGAGGGACTTGGGCTTTTTCCGGGGGGAGAAATGCCAGGTCGGTCCGGGTGTCACAGGGTTAGGCGCTATGGAGACCCTTGTGGGTACATAGTACTCTGCACTGTCGTAATGGGTTACGGCCGTGCCAACCTGTACACGCCCGATCTCATCAGATCTCGGCCGCTACGCAGGTTGGTCTTGGTTAGTACTTGGTTGGGAGACCTCCTGGGAATACCAAGTACGGGGTGCTTGGGGCTGGTTCTCCATTCTTTTCGCTCTTCTCTTATGCATGGCGAAGAGGGGCCTGTTGGGGTGGTCTTCGACCTCCTCGGGGGACCCTGTGCTCCCCGTATCGCCGGGCCCGGTCCGAAGTAATGTTTCGTCGACCCGTAGGCCTGGGATAACCCTGTTGGAAACTAAAACACTTGTACTGCGGTAGTGCCCGCAGGTACGTTTTGGAGTTTTTTCTTGAGGGGTTATGGGACCAACCACCGCATAGGGTAAGGTCTGGGTGGTTGGTTCTCTGGTGTGTTGGTGCAGTGTCAACTCCCGGGTTGCCCTGTTGAGTGTGCCCCTGCACGTTCATGACGTCTGCTGATCGTGTCAGCCTTCGCTGCCGCATTGAGGGTGGCTTTGTCATGGTGGTCAACAACGCCAGCATACGCCCCTTCCGCCGGGAGGGCTGTTTCAGCTGACCCCTCTGGCGCCTGTCTCGTCCGCAGTATTCCAGGCTCGGGTTACAGCCTGTTGCTTGGTTTTTTTCCCCGGTGCGCTGCCTGCTTCCGTGGTAAGCCTTTGGTTCTTACGGCCATGCTGGCTGCCTGTCCTGCAGGGTCAGTGTGCCAGGCGGTGTGCTATTGGGGGGACAGGGCCCGCTCTTGTGAGGGGCCTTTGTCCGAATACGCTGGTGATGTGGGGGGCGGGGTCACTAGGTAACCACCTGGTGGGGTCTTGATGCTGGCATCATGGACTTTTCCGGGCCCCCGTTTTCCAGGGGGTCCAGTCCCTTTGGTGGGTCTGGGTCTTCCTTCGCGCTCCGCTGCTACGGCCTTGCCACAGGGTTGGGTTTGCTCTTGACCCCGTGATTTCTGGGGGCAGTAACGAGGTCGTTCCTTCCGTTCGTTCCCGGGTGGCATGCGGGTTGTGCGTGTGGGTAGTCGTGGGGTCAAGCCACGGTCTGCTCACCCTGTGCGTTGAGTTGCTTGAGTGCCTCTTCGCACGGTCGGGCCTGTCGCCCTCCCGTGATCCCCAAATAGGGGGGGTGCCCTCCATTAGGAGGGGTCGGGGGGGCTCGGTCCTCCCTGATCTGATGGTTGTGGGGGGCCTCAGCGTGGGTGTATTTGTCGGCCGATGGCTCTCGCTCGGCCTCCCTTGTGCAGAGAGTGACGCAGTGCAAGAGCCGTTACGATACAGAACGTTAGGTTATGACTATAACCAAGTTCTGTTAGTAATGGTGACGCTCGGCGTCCGACGCCGCTGCAGCCCTTGATCTCACCTTGTGGTGAAAGCTTGGGAAGGAGGCGAGTAGGTGGCCACACACCTGCTTATGAAGGTAAGCTGATGAGGGGTGTGGTCAGACGAATATTGGGATAAAGGTACATTGTGGAATTTTATTCAGTGCGCGTGCACAAGCGAGGTACAGTGCGTGAGTGACGCCGAGCGTCACCATTACTAACAGAACTTGGTTATAGTTATAACCTAACGTTCCAGAGCCTCGGGAGTCAGGGGTCACATGTACAAAGTCGCACGCCTGACATATCAGCATGTAACTGTCGAGTCAGGTGGCATTCGAACGGCAACAAATAGGGCTTTAATTATATATATTATATGTTTTATAAAAAATGCAGACCCGAGCTAAAGTGCTGTGTCGCGCCGGTGGGCCCATCGTTCTAAAGAGGTTGCATGTTAACTGGTTAACACTTATTTTAACAATAAAATTCCACTTACAGCATATTTTTTGCCTATTTTATTATTATTATAATATGTATTTAATATTTTTTGTGGAGTGTAGCTATTATTTTAACAAACAAAAACAAATGTGTACAATAATTGTTTTTATTATTATAATTGTTGTAATTAAACGTAAAAGAAAATGTATAAATAAATGTCTGGTCTATCTGAATACAAATACAGATCATTTTGTTGGTTGAACAGATACAGATAATGACGTCTCCACGCACCTCTGATACCTACAGATATCCCCTAAAGATTCCAAATTCCCTGCCAAATACTTCAGCATACCTTCCAAAGCACCTCCAAATTGTGATGGATCAGAGTTTATGTGGGTTTTATTTGAGCTTATTCTAATGTGCTTTGGCTTTATTCCGTCTTTCTGTGAGGGCCAGCTGTCTATTTTGTCTTTCTGTGAGGGACAGCTGTCAATCACTGGCCTCTGCAGTTAATTGCCATGCGGCATGGCATGTGTGTGGGCTTGATTGCCACCTGATTGGTGTCAGGTGTGCAGTGCCTTGAAGTATAGGTTTGGTTGACTGTGTTCGGATGCTTGTCCATTTCATGTTTTTCCCTCAATAGTAGAGGAGTGTCCCAAGTGTCGTGTAATGTGTTCCTATACCTCAATGAGCCAGTCAGACAGTAGGTACCTTTGGTTATAGCTTTTACTGTACGTCGGTGTATCACAATACAACATGCCGTGAGCATACACAATTGCACTCTGAACTCTACTCAAGTCCCGCCCACTCCCTTATGCTATTGGCTTACACCACATCTCCCTTATTGAACTGTTAGAATAACATTAACATTTCCCAGTTCCACATGAACATCTTCACATAACATTCACTTACAGAATAAATGTGTTTATGAAACTGGTTAAACAATGCACTCTTTACGTGTACATTAGAACATCAAACAATGCACTCTTTACGTGTACATTAAACATCAAACAATGTTCCTCTCACAGATCTAGTCTATGAGGTCTGACTACCTCTCTGCCTGACCTTGTTCTGACCGTGTCAGGGGAGACCCGAGGTGAGTCCATACTAGACAGTACTGGTTGGGGAGAACCAGGCACAACAGTAATGTCCTCCTGTGGTGCATGACGGGCTTCGCGTCTCTGTTCAGGCATAGGCACTAGGTGATGACGGTTTCGTCTGATTGTGCCATGTGGCCCGCTGACAAGGTAGGACCGTGGTGTGTGATGTGCGGCTGTCACTGTGCCTGGTGACTTCATATCGGCAGTGTTGGGCAAGTTACTTTAAAAAAGTAACTAGTTACAGTTACTAGTTACTTCTTCCAAAAAGTAACTAAATTACTTACTCAGTTACAAATTATAAAAGTAACTAGTTACTTCAGAAAGTAACTATTGCGTTACTTTCAAGATTTTTTTTACATAAACAACATACACAAATCTAAACTATTTTAATGTTGCTGTGGGACAAAGTGAGACTAGCCTCCAATCAAATGCCATGTAGGCTATGTAGATATTATAATTACTATGTTTATATAGTGGATCATACAAATACAAACAGAATAGATGTTTTGGAACTTTTGATATGTATTGCCCCTCAACAGGCCACAACTGGGCAACATTAAATTATGCTTGTTAAGCACTATACCAAAAATAAATAACAAATATATACTGATTGATTGAACATTTTAATTAACAGATTTCAGAATGGGTACAATACAGTACGGCTCAATACACACAATTGTTAAGGGGATGCAGACCAGAGAAAGAGTTTCGTCTTGTTTACATCAGGGTCCCCCATTTTCAATTCATGACATTTATGAAGAAAGTCTTTCTCTGGTCTGCATCCCCTTAACAATTGTATGTATTGAGCTGTACTGTACTGTACCCATTCTGCAATCTGTTAATAAACTTTTGAAGTGGATTCCCAGGCTGTTTCGGTTCTGCTCTGCTTCAGAACCTGTTGGCTTAGTACTCTGCGTTGTGATTAAATACCTTAAAGCTGGGATCACTTCTCTTCAAAACTGACTGAGCAGGCCGAAAGGCAGAAGGAATTAAGGAGGAAAGATAGTTTAACAGTTGTTTAATCAAAGTTTAAGAATGTATACAACTTACAATAAGAAGATGCTATGGTTGTTGATCACAAACACTATGCCGTAAGATGATAACAACCAGACTAATATTACAGTATAAAGATAAATTGTTGCTGGTCTTTGTTGTCCTGGCTGACAAAACAAAGCAGTCTGTTTTCAGTATAAAGCTGGTCTTTGTTGTCCTGGCTGACAAAACAAAGCAGTCTGTTTTCAGTATAAAGCTGGTCTTTGTTGTCCTGGCTGACAAAACAAAGCAGTCTGTTTTCAGTATAAAGATAAATTGTTGCTGGTCTTTGTTGTCCTGGCTGACAAAACAAAGAAGTTGGTTTTCCCTCCAAAAAGTCCTTTTGTTCTCGTTCTGCCTTGGCCTCCTTGGGGTTGATGGTGGAGATGGTGAGAGAGGTCTTGTCCTTGTGGGTTTGTTGGTTCCAGAGTGTTCTTCTGTTGTTTCCTGAGTCCGTCTCCCCACATCACACACCCATCTTATAGCCCAAGGCCGTGTCTCGGAGTTGATGACATCATCACATTCCTGCCCCAATCACAAACCGGCTAAGCTGGTATTTGAAAATAGGGGTTTGGCTTATAGGCCAAACCCTCTTCACAGTTACCCAGAGAATATCTAACCTATAATATCTAACCTATAATTTTACTTAAACACATTACTTGACTTGTTAATACTTTGATGAACCTCAAAATATATTGATTACCTAAACACAGCTTTATTACTAAGTCTGTTTGACTTTCAGAACATATATCTAACAAATCTAATCATTCTGTTAGCTTAATAGAATACATTTCAATACCATATAGAACATTGAATCTATATGAAAATAGCACAGACACATTAACTAATTGTAGACATTTTAGTATGACCAAACACTAATTATATTTTAACTTACTTATTCAAATTACTATTTTAACAATATACCAGGAAATAGTTAGTTTGGAGATCTTCTGTGTGAGTGTGTGTGTGTGTGTGTGTGTGTGTGTGAATGTGTGTGTGTGTGTGTGTGTGTGAGTGTGTGTGTGTGTGTGTGTGGATGTGTATGTATGTGTGAGTGTGTGACTATGTGTGTGTGAGTGTGTGTGTGTGGATGTGTATTCGAAAATGTGTGTGTGAGTGTATGTGTGTGTGTCTGTCTGTGTCCCCAGGCCGTAAGCAGATAACACTTCATGGGCGCTTTGATCACTGTGTGTGTGTGTGGATGTGTATGTGAAATTGTGTGTGTGAGTGTATGTGTGTGTGTGAGTATGTGAGTGTCTGTGTGTGTGACAGGATACTCCAGCGAGATAACATGTCTGCGTGACCTTTTGTCTTTGTTTGATCTACCCCCTAAAGGGAGTAGTCTTACCCCAGCTGCCACTATGCCATTGTCACCCCAGGAGGGCATTTGCACAATCAGTCTTATGTAACCCCACACACACAAATCTATGAATTATTGTTTTGAGGCCTAAATATTTCCACACATTAGTTAATCATGAGTCTATGTTTGGGAATTTACTACAGTTCCCCACTCGGATAGTTTACCTATCCTTAATATGTCAAACATAGATATCAATCTCTACACACTACTATCTAGATAACACTTAAGACATTTTAAATCATATTAGGATAACATATATATGGTTTGCCACACTCAGATCCTAAAATTCAAATTAGCCATTTCAGTTTTTGTGATCATGTGCAGTCTTTAATACTTGTTCTCGTACCAAGATCAATAGAGCATTTGAGGAGGGGGGCCCATGTTTTCTAGATTTGACCCTGCCTCCTCTTTATTGCTCAGAGCTGGTGCAATATCACGACTGCTGGGTGCAACTCAGAAAGCAAATTGCCTTTCTAATACACCCCATCTTCTGTCAAGCACATCTTGACTCGTGGAGATCCTCTCTTAGGGGGTAGAGCCCCCTGCTGTAGTATCTTCTATTCTTCACAGCGATGGGGAGGTCGTTGCTGGCTGCTCGACCCCTTCGCTGGTTGACCCTCGGATCAGTGGAAGAGGTTTGTTTCTCCTCCCCTCCTTAGACGACCTGGTGGTCGATAGGGGCGATAGCAGTTCCCCCCCTTCGCTTGTTGACCCCCTGGTCAATAGTTGAGGCCTTGCTTCTGTTGACAGCCGGAGTTGTTGCTGAGGCCTAGCTGCCTGTCTCCTCGTTGGTTGTCTGTCGTTTCCCTCTGAAGCCTCAAGACTCGGTCACTGCGTTGGCCAAGACTCTCCCGACCCAAGAGGTAGGCGTCTCCTGGTTCTCCGCAGTGTTGTGGTTCCCCATGGAACCGCTGGGTAGACACTAGCCAGTGTCCTGCATCAACAGTTCCGATGGAGTCCTCGGTCTTCCTTGTACCACTCTCTGATGACTGTGGATCCCCCAATCTCCCCTCCGTATCCTGTAGTGAATATATCGCTCCGGGGCACAGTGGGGATCACTTCTACCACAACAATTGATTGAGAATCCATAATTTTCCATCCCTCAGACTCTCTTTACTGGTCTGAGCTTTTGACAACTTTCTTTTCCAAATCATTTATCTATATATTTCATGGCTTCTAGATCATTAAATTTCAAAATTCTGAAAAATTCACATGGCTCTCATTTTATTATGCTGTCAAAACAGTATACTCTCCACCTCTCGATGTGAAATACACATGAAAACATCGTTACCGTCTTCCTCTGGTTTCGGACAGCTGCATCCCGGACCGGACAGCACTGACATCCATTTTCCCAGTAACCTGTGTGTATGGCAACAATCACAGTCCGCCTTAAACACACATCTTTCACATCACAAGCCAATTATCAATTGCACATGTTCACACCCTACACAATACTAATTTGGCCAATAGCGACCAAATCTATTGAGCTTCATTAATGTACAGAGAATCATGCTTCCCAACACTATCACCAACCACGACACACCCCCAGCCCCTAAAACTGGGTATTCAAATGGGCGGAGAACAAAAATCCATAACTAGCTCATGTTCCTTCACTTTGTTCCCAGTCCATTTTACAGACATATACTACCCCGTCCTGATGTGTCGAGATCACTCCCAGCCTGCCAGGTATCCTAAGAAAAAACACACAGAAAGAAAGAAAACAGAAAACAAAACACAAAGAAAACGCTGCCAAATCAATAAATGAAAAAATAAACCAAACTTGTGAGCTTTCTAGCTCATTTTTAACTAAGAAATAAAAAGGGAAATCAAATGAATAAACGAAATGTACACTCCCGGCCTAAGTCAGGAATTGCTCATATCACACTAGAAAAGAGAAGTAAAAATAAAAGTAAACAAACACCTATCCTATTGCCCATAACTGTTAATATGCTTCTATCCATACTATAAAATACTAGAAACAACTATGAGTCTTTTCAATTTCTTAATCATGCAGTCCACCTCTTGATCAATCTGAATGTTGACCGAGCATGGATAATTTACTGATCACTAGCTGCCGCAGTGTCACATCATCACACTGTCTAATATCGATTAACTGTTTAACATAATTTAATCCCCTTGTTAGTCTGACTAGTTCATGCATTTGTCAGTCACCCATACATTCGTTTTTAGTAACTTTCATTCATAATCTAATCACCTAACACCTCTATTCACTTTTTATTCTAATCTAATTAGGAGCATATTTTATCATTCAATATATCCCACCTCTACCCTAGTCAGTTGCATATATTTTTATTCTGCCGGTGGCCTCTGCAGACATGACCTTTGAAAATGACCTTTCACTCCACAGCCCCAACAACACTGGCGGTCTCCCCCGGGTTGTGGGACCCGGTGGGTCAGTTGCCTGTGACCGGATGACCCTGGGGTCATCGGGCCCAGAACACGTCCTGGTGGTGTGCCATCATCGCCATGGTTCCCTGGAGCCTGTTCGGAGGAGAAAGCCACGTACCTATTTGGTCCAGTCACAGTTCCTTGAGAGGGGCCCGTGGTTGGGAGGGGCCCGCCACCTGTTCCTGCACAAACACGCCCTGTTGGGGATATATGGTCCTGCTCTGCACAGTTCCGAGCAATGTGTCCGAGGGTCCCACACGTCCAACAGTGCACCTGCCGCACACGGTAGCCAATCGGATTCCTGCCTTTGCCTACACCTTTTCCTCGTGGTTGCCACCTCGTGGGTGGCCCTATTGGGGTTAGTTGTTGTCCCGGCACGGGACCCCCTTGTGGCCCCAACTGGGCCTGTCTCTGGCCATCTGGTTCTCCAGAGGGAGAGGGAGAGAGGCGATTGGAACCCGTCTCCCCTCCGGGCTGTGTGGGCTGGAGTAGGCCTTGGAGATAGTCCACTACCCGTCTAGCCTCGGCTAGGTGATCTTCGAGAGGGAGGCACGTCTGTAACTGGCAGTCATCTGCAACGGACACTTCAGCGTGGAATACAGCTGTCTCTGGGTCGCTTGCTGCAACGACTCCCTGTGGCGGAGTAAAAGACATTATTTCCAGTCCCTCCGTCTCACTGGACACTAGAGGGGAGTCGATCAAATTCCAGTCAATCAAGTCAACGTCCAATTCGGTCAATGTAATGTCTGCAGAGGTTATCGGCATTATCTTGATTTGGGTACGCATTCTACACCGGCCTCCTTTAACTACAAGGTTCTGTAATGGCCTGAATATCTTTGGCCATCTTTTCGTCACTTTTATTGTGACATCTCCAGTCGTTGAAATAGACAGATTGTCTACCCTTTCTATGGTCAGTGCATCTAACCCTCCGGTTGCTCCTATCTGTGTATTTTCCATTCTCACCTTTCCTTCAATCACTCGTAACGTCACCGTTTGGAAAGCAAGTTTCTCTGTATTCAAACTATTTTTACCAAACTTGAGTTAATTTCACTCACACTTTTATATTGGTGTAAACAGGAATTGATAACTTCGGTCTTGTGATACTATACCCCCTGACTGTCAACAGTCTCTTCGATTTCCCTGTTGGGGTTCGGAATTGTCAGCGCCGGCCATCCGTCCTGGAGCAGCTGTGAAAAGAGAGAAGCAAAAAATACACTTAATTATCAGTGACATTTGCCATTCACAATCCATCATTTGTCTTTAAGCATGGAATGTCGGGCATCTCCTAGACTATGATCTTATGAGAGCATTTGTGCAATTTTCGTTTTTGATTTATCAATGACACAGCCTTAATATTTTTCCAGTTGTCTCCATTGGAAACTCTCAATCCTGTTGTCAAGATCCTCCTTATTACCACTCCGGGGAACTTATTTTCCATCAGCTGTTTCCTGAGATGGTGGTCAATCAGAAAGTCGTTATTTACAGCCTATCATTTCTAAACATCTGTATCGGACATTGTAATTTAGGTGAATAATCTCACTTTTACTCTAATCGTTCTTTGCCAATGACTATGTGTATGTGTAACTATATCTATTTCCGTCCGTGAAAGCCTAGTATGTATTTCGCTCATATTACATTACACATATCAGTAACACACATATTTTCCATTCACAATCTCTCACACAGTTATTATATATCCCCCGTAACACCTAACCCTTTAGGTGTTATCATAACGCCCTTCTCACGGGAACAGAAATCAATTTTCAGTGCCTTATGTCACTGAAGTCCCCGTGCACTTAGAACAGTGTCACACAACCCGTTCATAACCACAGGCGGCGACACCATCCCCACATTGAAAATCCTGCCGACCAATGAGATTCCACTGGCCAACACGTCCTGTGGCCCACGGCACCACCCCCAGTTTCGAACCTGGAACGCGACACCCCGGGCCCCCAACCCAAGGATATTCAAAAATCATTCCACTCACAACCCATACACTCACATACAGCACCTCTGACCCCACCGTAACCAATCACACAAATATCCACACACAATATAATCCGACGCGCGTAGTGTGGCAGCGAGCCTTTGACGAGTGCACGCATAGCACCCCGTTAATGCGCGGCGGCAGACAGCGAGCCCACCCCCGCCACGACGTTTAGCAGTCCCCGTACCCCTGGTAAAACGAAAAATGTGCGCAGTGTGACAACGAGCACCGACGAGTTGCACACAGCGCACAAAGCGTGGAGGCAGACAGTGAGCCACGACGAACTGTCTACCCACACCCCCACCGCAGGCGAGTAGAGTAATTATGCTCCAACTTACGGCCCACCAACATGAACTGGTACTGAGCCCCAGCCGGGGCCCGTCCAAATGTAAGGAAAGAAGTACGAACAAAGCGTTTAGGTTGACATGGTAGCGCTAACGCAGGCAATACCACTGCCAGCACTAGAAATTCCCTAAAAACAACAATAAAACTGAATATGGAACAACATACGCATAATAAGTCCCAAACTCAGCCTACCGCCTTTGAAACCTTACAGTAAACAGCAATAAACAATATACCTAGCACTACACCGCGTTTGAAACCCATAAAAAACTCTATATACAGGCCCCAAACTAGGAGAGAAAGCGAAAGCGTTTCGGGGGGGCCGAGGGGGGGGAAGTACATGGAAGAGAGGCGGTGTTGAAATGAGGGGAGCGAGCGAGAGGGGGGGGGTAAGAGAGAGAGAGAGAGGGAGGGAGAGGGAAAGAGGGGGGGAGGTGAGAGGGAGAGAGGTAAAAGGGAGAGGGAGGGAGGAGGGTGAGAGGGGGGGGGGAGAGAAGGAAAGAAAGAGAGGGGGGGTGTGAAAGAGAAAGAGAGAGGGGAGGTGAGAGGGAGGGGAGGCGAGAGGGAGAGAGAGAAAGAGAAAGAGAAAGAGAGAGAGAGAGAGAGAGAGAGAGAGAAAGAGAAAGAGAAAGAGAGAGAGGGAGAGAGAGAGGGGGAGAAAGAGAGGGGGAGAAAGAGAGGAAGAGAGAGAGAAAGAGAAAGGGAGAGAGAGAGAGAGAAAGAGAAAGAGAGAGAATAAGAGAGAGAGAGAGAGAGAGGGAGAGAGAGAGGGGGAGAGAGAGGGGGAGAGAGAGAGAGAGAGAGAGAGAGAGAGAGAGAGAGAGAGAGAGAGAGAGAAAGAGAAAGAGAAAGAGAGAGAGGGAGAGAGAGAGGGGGAGAAAGAGAGGGGGAGAAAGAGAGGAAGAGAGAGAGAAAGAGAAATAGAGAGAGAGAGAAAGAAAGAGGAAGAGAGAGAGAGAGAAAGAGGAAGAGAGAGAGAGAGAGAGAAAGAGAAAGAAAAAGAGAGAGAGAGAGAGAGAGAAAGAGAAAAAGAGAGAGAGAGAGAGAGAGAAAGAGAGAGAGAGAGAATAAGAGAGAGAGAGAAAGAGAGAGAGAGAGAGAGGGGGAGAGAGAGGGGGAGAAAGAGAAGAGAGGGGGAGAGAGAGAGGGGGAGAAAGAGAAAGGGAGCAAGATAAGAGAGGGGGAGAGAGAGTGTACAATGAAAACGTTCCGTGAGCAGAATCCAAACATATCCATCCTGTACACTTCTGCCCCCTACTGTATTCCCAATAAACTCCACCTTCCCCTTAACAATGGACGCTCGCCACCCCTACCAAGATGGACGCTCGGTACCCTCCCAAGATGGACGCTCGGAGCCCCTACTTAAAATGGACGCCCCCTCGCGAGACATTCCGAGAGCCCCGTCATGCCATGACGTCAGCACAGTTAGCTTAGCATGTTAGCTTAGCACGGTGTCTATCCCGGCTTAACTCTGAGCACGAATCTAAGACATGTTCCTATCCCCTTACTTGTTCCGACTGGCAACGGCGCCCCGTTCATAGTGCTAACATTTGTACAATAAAATATACTACGCCCGGTGATTACCGAGCCGCCCTCGCCAGCCAGAATATTCAATTTAATTTACCCTTACATCATGATTACATGAGGTTAAATTCTTAGCAACCCCCTCCGCGGTTCGAATAGAGCGTCCATACATTATCACACTCACCTCTTAGTAACTGTTCCTAGTCACATCGAAGACGATCGACCAGTTGTTCTCCTCGTCGACCGGCGTGTAGAAAAAAATTTCCTTGTTGTGTGATAAAACGAGCACTAGATTCACTGAAGTCCGGCACCAAAATGAAGTGGATTCCCAGGCTGTTTCGGTTCTGCTCTGCTTCAGAACCTGTTGGCTTAGTACTCTGCGTTGTGATTAAATACCTTAAAGCTGGGATCACTTCTCTTCAAAACTGACTGAGCAGGCCGAAAGGCAGAAGGAATTAAGGAGGAAAGATAGTTTAACAGTTGTTTAATCAAAGTTTAAGAATGTATACAACTTACAATAAGAAGATGCTATGGTTGTTGATCACAAACACTATGCCGTAAGATGATAACAACCAGACTAATATTACAGTATAAAGATAAATTGTTGCTGGTCTTTGTTGTCCTGGCTGACAAAACAAAGCAGTCTGTTTTCAGTATAAAGCTGGTCTTTGTTGTCCTGGCTGACAAAACAAAGCAGTCTGTTTTCAGTATAAAGCTGGTCTTTGTTGTCCTGGCTGACAAAACAAAGCAGTCTGTTTTCAGTATAAAGATAAATTGTTGCTGGTCTTTGTTGTCCTGGCTGACAAAACAAAGAAGTTGGTTTTCCCTCCAAAAAGTCCTTTTGTTCTCGTTCTGCCTTGGCCTCCTTGGGGTTGATGGTGGAGATGGTGAGAGAGGTCTTGTCCTTGTGGGTTTGTTGGTTCCAGAGTGTTCTTCTGTTGTTTCCTGAGTCCGTCTCCCCACATCACACACCCATCTTATAGCCCAAGGCCGTGTCTCGGAGTTGATGACATCATCACATTCCTGCCCCAATCACAAACCGGCTAAGCTGGTATTTGAAAATAGGGGTTTGGCTTATAGGCCAAACCCTCTTCACAGTTACCCAGAGAATATCTAACCTATAATATCTAACCTATAATTTTACTTAAACACATTACTTGACTTGTTAATACTTTGATGAACCTCAAAATATATTGATTACCTAAACACAGCTTTATTACTAAGTCTGTTTGACTTTCAGAACATATATCTAACAAATCTAATCATTCTGTTAGCTTAATAGAATACATTTCAATACCATATAGAACATTGAATCTATATGAAAATAGCACAGACACATTAACTAATTGTAGACATTTTAGTATGACCAAACACTAATTATATTTTAACTTACTTATTCAAATTACTATTTTAACAATATACCAGGAAATAGTTAGTTTGGAGATCTTCTGTGTGAGTGTGTGTGTGTGTGTGTGTGTGTGTGAATGTGTGTGTGTGTGTGTGTGTGTGAGTGTGTGTGTGTGTGTGTGTGGATGTGTATGTATGTGTGAGTGTGTGACTATGTGTGTGTGAGTGTGTGTGTGTGGATGTGTATTCGAAAATGTGTGTGTGAGTGTATGTGTGTGTGTCTGTCTGTGTCCCCAGGCCGTAAGCAGATAACACTTCATGGGCGCTTTGATCACTGTGTGTGTGTGTGGATGTGTATGTGAAATTGTGTGTGTGAGTGTATGTGTGTGTGTGAGTATGTGAGTGTCTGTGTGTGTGACAGGATACTCCAGCGAGATAACATGTCTGCGTGACCTTTTGTCTTTGTTTGATCTACCCCCTAAAGGGAGTAGTCTTACCCCAGCTGCCACTATGCCATTGTCACCCCAGGAGGGCATTTGCACAATCAGTCTTATGTAACCCCACACACACAAATCTATGAATTATTGTTTTGAGGCCTAAATATTTCCACACATTAGTTAATCATGAGTCTATGTTTGGGAATTTACTACACTTTTCAATCAATCAATCAATGACATACACAACATACAGATATAAGAATCTAATCGAATCATCTAAACTAATCTAATCGTTACATTTAAGACATGCATGACATACAGAGATATATGGCTGAAGCCTGTGCTATTAAACCAGGAAGTGCAGCACTGTTGATAAGGCTGTCAGCACTGCAGTGGACCACTCAGTGCCCTGCGCTGCAAAGAGTGAACACAAAACGCTCATGGACCCGCGGTCTCATGTTGACATTGTGTTGTTCGTTGGATTCGTTTTTGAGCTCAAAACGTACACTACACGGACCACGGTCTCATGCTGACTGATCAGTGATCGCTTGTCTTGTCGCGCTGTGTGTCAGACTCTGGATGCTTTAGACACCCGCCCACCTCCACCTCTGATTGGCTTACCATGACATTGTATTCAACCTCAGCCAATCGTCAGCATGTATGCTTGGCTCGCGCACTGTCCACTAAACAAGGAAGAACATATTGCCTCTCGGCGCATAGATATGTCTGATGAAAGAAACAGGTTCATTCATAGTAACGCGCCGCATTTTTTTGTAGTAACGGTAACGACGTTATTAAGATTGGAAGAGTAATCCGTTAGATTACTCGTTACTGAAAAAACGAACGCCGTTAGTAACGAAGTTACTTATAGTGCCGTTATTCCCATCACTGCATATCGGTGACCCACACCGGATCTCCTGGTGACAGCGTTGTGAGATTCTTCACCCTGTGTCTCTGGTCGAAGTGCTTCGAATCCATCCACCTCTTCTCTCTTTCCCTTTGCTGAAGTCTCCTTAGATCGGGAAGTGCTGGCTCCAACACTTGTGCGCAGACGGCGTCCCATGAGCAGCTGTGCTGGGCTGAAACCATTACTCAAAGGCGTCGCCCTGTATGCAAGCATGGCTAGATATGGATCTGATGATTTCTTCAGCAGGTTTTAATCGTTTTAACTACTAGTTCCGATTTGCCATTTGATTGGGGAAATCTTGGACTGCTAGTTGTGTGCACAAAGCCATAATGTGCAGCGAAGGCTTGCATGTCCTGTCCCGAAAATTGGGGCCCGTTGTCGGATATCAAAGTCTCTGGAATTCCATGCCGATCGAACATCGATTTGAGGTGAACTATGACATCTGTTGATCTTGTTGGGCCTAGTTTGGCTATCTCCACATACCTGGAGTAGTAGTCAACTACGAGCAGATAGTTGCTACCGGTCAGGGAGAACAGGTGTGCCCCCAGCTTCTGCCAGGGCCTGTCGGGGAGTGTAGTTGGCATGAGTGGCTCACACGTGTTCACCCGCTCTTCGAGACACGCTCTACAGTTCAGAACTAGCTCCTCTATCTGACTGCTCAACCCTGGCCACCACACAGCCTGTCTCGCCCGGTCTCCGCACTTGACCACCCCCTGGTGGCCCTCGTGTATCTTTTCCAATACACTGTTTCTCATTGTGGAGGGGATCACCAATCTCGTGCCTCTCAGTAGCAGTCCATCATGCACACTCAGGACGGCGCGCTCCGCCCAGTAGTGCCTCACCGGCCCTTCTAGTCTGCTGCGGTCTGGCCACCCCTGCACGCAGTATTGCATGACCTGTGTGCACACGCTGTCGTTGCCCAGCTGTTCTCTGAGATCATGTAAGTAGCTGCTATTGCTGGTAGGTTATCCATGATGGAGTCGACGTAGATATTGGTGTCCTCCATCAGCTCTTTGTCCCGTCCTGTGCCGCCATCCCCCAGAGGCGCACGCAACAGGGTGTCGGCTGTAGTGAGACTATTCCCTGCGACGTGAGTGACGAAGTAAGAGTATCTCATGAGACGCATCCGGAACCGCTGTATCCGTGGTGGGAGAGCGTCGAGCGCCTGTCCACGTAGCAGGCTCACCAGTGGCTTATGGTCTGTCCTCTACTCGAAACGCAGACCCATGATAAAGTCCTTGAACCTCTCACATGCCCAGGTCAGGGCCAGAGCCTCCTTTTCAACCTGGGCGTACCGCTGCTCTGTGGGTGTGAGAGACCTGGAGGCATACGCTACAGGTGCCCAGACGTCATTGTTTCTCTGTAGCATGACCGCTCCCAATCCGTATGATGAGGCATCTGCCGAAATCTTCAGGTCACGATTAGGATCATACAGCTGGAGAACAGGTCTAGATGAGAGCTCCTGTTTGAGGTTGTTTAATGCCTTTTGCTGTTCATGTCCCCAGACCCACAGGTTCTTCTTAGACAGCAAGTCTCTCAGCAGCTTGTCCTTCTCCGCCAGATTAGGAATGAACTTCCCAAGCTGGTTGACCATGCCCAGGAAGCTCCTGAGCTTAGTCATGTCAGTTGGTTGGTCCATGTGTTGAACCGCTCTTGTTTTGTTCAGGTCTGACCTCACCCCCTCCGCAGAGATAACGTGTCCAAGGAACTTCACCTCACGCACGCCAAACTCACATTTGTCCATGTTGAGAGTGATTCTGGCCTTTTGCGCCCTCTCCAGGACAACATGCACTCTTGCATCGTGCTCCACTAGAGATGAGCCCTATATGAGGATGTCATCCATATGGCAGGCGACTCCTTCGAGACCCTCTGTGACTTCTGTCACCATCCGATTCTGGAAATGTTCTGGGGCAGAAGAAATTCCAAATGGTAGTCGATTGAAGTAGTAACGGCCGAATGGGGTGATAAACGTAGTGTAGAGTGCAGAATCCTTCGCATGAGGAATCTGCCAGAACCCCATATTAGCATCCAGTTTGGTGAAGAGTTGTGCTCCTGCTAGCATGCCGAGGGTTTAGTCAACTGAGGGGAGAATAAACTTCTCTCTGCACACGGCCTCATTCAGAGGGGTTAAGTCCACACAGATGCGGACCTCGTCCTTCGCCTTCTTCGGGGCTACGACCATGCCGCAGCACCAGTTTGTAGGTTCCTCGATCCTGGTGATGACCCCCAGCTGCTCCATCCGTTTAAGCTCCGCCTTGACCTTTCCCATCAATGGGAGCGTAACTCATCGTGGAACACTGAGTGCGAACGGTTTGGCATCAGGCTTGATCTTGATTGTGTATTCCTTTTGCAACAGACCCAACCCCTCCCAGAGCTTTGGGTAGCTCTCCTTCACTGTGTCTAAGCTTATGCTATCTACTCTAGCTACTAGATTAAGCTTGACAGAGGCTGGTCTACTCAGCAGGGATGTATGGAGGTTTTTAACTATGTAAACATCCTCAGTTACAGTCCTATCTCCATAGCACAACACTTCCCTCACAGCTCCCTTCACCTCTAGTGGCACCCGTCCGGGCCCAAACAGTGGCTTACATGGACTGATCAGCTTGTGCTCTGAGCCTGACTGAACTAGCTTTGCATACACCTGCTCTGGCATGACTGTAACATCTGCCCCTGTGTCGATCTTAAATCTGACCTTGGAGTCTCTGATGCCGATGTCTACAGTCCAAGGGTCATCTCCTGCCTCCACACTACCTAAAAATATGCTACTACTGTCCTCTGTGACAGCGTTCACACCACTGGCTGATTTGCATACTTTAGCATAATGGCCCAGTTTACCACAGTTGTGACACACTACATTTTTAGCAGCACACTGTGATATTGGATGAGAAGGTTTACCACATCTGAAACAAGACTTATAATCCTCTCCTTTAGGAGGCCATTGCCTTGGTTTAGCCTGGGCATGTGGCTGTCCTTTGTTTACAGCCCAGGGTTTCCCCTTGCTAGCATGCACTGCATCCACATCAATCTTGCTACTACTAGTCATCTCACTCCTTAGGTCAGTCTGTTGTCTCTTAATCTCTTCAGACTGCCTCGCCATGTTGATGGCTTTAGTCAGGGTTAAATCTTTATCTAACTGCATCCTCTCTGATAGCCCTGTGTCTCTGAGACCAACTACCAATCTGTCCCGTAACAGTTCATTGTGCAGCCCCCCGTACTCACAGTTTTCACATAAAGCATACAGTGCTGTAATGAATGAGTCCACAGTTTCTGATGCTTGCTGCATCCTTTTGTTGAACCTGGCCCTCTCATAGATAACGTTATTTTTGGGAATAAAGAAGCCATCGAATCCTTCCCTCACTGCGCTGTATTCTTCCCGCTGTTGGACGGTCAAGTTGAGACCACGCAGCACTTCATCTGCCTCATCCCCCATACAGTAAACCAGCGTGTTTACCTGCTTAGCTTCGGGTGAGTTGTTCAGGTTGCTAGCTAGTCTGAAGCGTTCAAATCTCCTGCTCCATGTTCCCACTTATGTGGTTTGGAAAAGTCAAAAGGTTCTGGAGGGTTTATAATGAAAGTCGCGGACGGAAGAACTACCGCATTTTGCGCAGGTAATGGAGCTCCCGCTGCTTGTGCTTGACCTTCCATTATTCTCCTCCTGCGTCGTTAGCCAGTTGCTAGTCCGTTAGCTTCGAACAAACACTATGAAATCCCCCGTCGAACTTGGCTCAAAGTAGGTCCACTTCAGACACCATGTGGTGTAATGTGTTCCTATACCTCAATGAGCCAGTCAGACAGTAGGTACCTTTGGTTATAGCTTTTACTGTACGTCGGTGTATCACAATACAACATGCTGTGAGCATACACAATTGCAGACTGAACTCTAATCAAGTCCCGCCCACTCCCTTATGCTATTGGCTTACACCACACCAAGCTCATGCTTCTAGGGTTTTCTCTGTCTCTAGTGCTATTGTGTTTCTTGTTGTTTTCAACTGCTAGGCAGTGGAGGTTATTTGGGGATTTTTACCCAGTTATTTTACACTGGTGTTTTGTGTTTCCTACAGTTTGTATTTTTATTTCGATCCTTGTGTTTTCCCCCACCCCCTCTCATCTCTCAGCGATTACAGTGGTTACCCCTCTGGAGTAACTTTAAGATTCCCCTTTTTGTGTGTGTCTGTGTGTGCGTCCTACCCCCCCCCCCCCAATCCTGACAGAAATACCATCAAATGTTTCCAAAAAGACCTTCCTGAATGTCCTTCATGGTGAAAAATAACCAC